>NW_025744489.1:0-9905 GCF_021184085.1 Oncorhynchus gorbuscha | reverse complement strand
TAGTTGATACATAGTTGATACATAGTTGATCCTGTTACATAGTTGAAACATAGTTGATACATAGTTGATACTGTTACATAGTTGAAACATAGTTGATACTGTTACATAGTTGATACATAGTTGATACATAGGTGATACTGTTACATAGTTGAAACATAGTTGATACTGTTAGATAGTTGATACATAGTTGATACTGTTACATAGTTGATACTGTTACATAGTTGAAACATAGTTGATACTGTTACATAGTTGATACATAGTTGATACATAGTTGATCCTGTTACATAGTTGAAACATAGTTGATACATAGTTGATACTGTTACATAGTTGAAACATAGTTGATAATGTTACATAGTTGATACATAGTTGATACATAGTTGATCCTGTTACATAGTTGAAACATAGTTGATACATAGTTGATACTGTTACATAGTTGAAACATAGTTGATACTGTTACATAGTTGATACATAGTTGATACATAGTTGATACTGTTACGTAGTTGATACATAGTTGATACATAGTTGATACATAGGTGATACTGTTACATAGTTGAAACATAGTTGATACCGTTACATAGTTGATACATAGTTGATACTGTTACATAGTTGATACTGTTACATAGTTGAAACATAGTTGATACTGTTACATAGTTGATACATAGTTGATACATAGTTGATCCTGTTACATAGTTGAAACATAGTTGATACATAGTTGATACTGTTACATAGTTGAAACATAGTTGATACTGTTACATAGTTGATACATAGTTGATACTGTTACATAGTTGATACTGTTACATAGTTGAAACATAGTTGATACTGTTACTTAGTTGATACATAGTTGATACATAGTTGATACATAGTTGATCCTGTTACATAGTTGAAACATAGTTGAAACATAGTTGATACTGTTACATAGTTGATACATAGTTGATACATAGGTGATACTGTTACATAGTTGAAACATAGTTGATACTGTTACATAGTTGATACATAGTTGATACATAGTTGATCCTGTTACATAGTTGAAATATAATTGATTCTGTTACATAGTTGATACATAGTTGAAACATAGTTGATACATAGTTGATCCTGTTACATAGTTGAAACATAGTTGATACATAGTTGATACTGTTACATAGTTGAAACATACTTGATACTGTTACATAGTTTATACATAGTTGATACATAGTTGATACTGTTACGTAGTTGATACATAGTTGATACATAGTTGATACATAGTTGATACATAGGTGATACTGTTACATAGTTGAAACATAGTTGATACTGTTAGATAGTTGATACCCTAGGACCGTGCCCCAGGACTACCTGACATGATGGCTCCTTGCTGTCCCCAGTCCACCTGACTGTGCTGCTGCTCCAGTTTCAACTGTTCTGCCTTATTATTATTTGACCATGCTGGTCATTTATGAACATTTGAACATCTTGGTCATGTTCTGTTATAATCTCTACCCGGCACAGCCAGAAGAGGACTGGCCACCCCACATAGCCCGGTTCCTCTCTAGGTTTCTTCCTAGGTTTTGGCCTTTCTAGGGAGTTTTTCCTAGCCACCGTGCTTTTACACCTGCATTGTTTGCTGTTTGGGGTTTTAGGCTGGGTTTCTGTACAGCACTTTGAGATATCAGCTGACGTACGAAGGGCTATATAAATAAATTTGATTTGATTTGATTTGATTTGATAGTTGATACTGTTACATAGTTGATACTGTTACATAGTTGATACATAGTTGATACATAGTTGATACATAGTTGATCCTGTTACATAGTTGAAACATAGTTGATACATAGTTGATACTGTTACATAGTTGAAACATAGTTGATACTGTTACATAGTTGATACATAGTTGATACATAGTTGATACTGTTACGTAGTTGATACATAGTTGATACATAGTTGATACATAGTTGATACATAGGTGATACTGTTACATAGTTGAAACATAGTTGATACTGTTACATAGTTGATACATAGGTGATACTGTTACACAGTTGAAACATAGTTGATACTGTTACATAGTTGATACATAGTTGATACTGTTACATAGTTGATACTGTTACATAGTTGAAACATAGTTGATACTGTTACTTAGTTGATACATAGTTGATACATAGTTGATCCTGTTACATAGTTGAAACATAGTTGATACATAGTTGATACTGTTACATAGTTGAAACATAGTTGATACTGTTACATAGTTGATACATAGTTGATACATAGGTGATACTGTTACATAGTTGAAACATAGTTGATACTGTTACATAGTTGATACATAGTTGATACATAGTTGATCCTGTTACATAGTTGAAATATAGTTGATTCTGTTACATAGTTGATACATAGTTGAAACATAGTTGATACATAGTTGATACTGTTACATAGTTGAAACATACTTGATACTGTTACATAGTTCATACATAGTTGATACATAGTTGATACTGTTACGTAGTTGATACATAGTTGATACATAGTTGATACATAGTTGATACATAGTTGATACATAGGTGATACTGTTACATAGTTGAAACATAGTTGATACTGTTAGATAGTTGATACATAGTTGATACTGTTACATAGTTGATACTGTTACATAGTTGATACATAGTTGATACATAGTTGATACATAGTTGATCCTGTTACATAGTTGAAACATAGTTGATACATAGTTGATACTGTTACATAGTTGAAACATAGTTGATAATGTTACATAGTTGATACATAGTTGATACATAGTTGATACTGTTACGTAGTTGATACATAGTTGATACATAGTTGATACATAGTTGATACATAGGTGATACTGTTACATAGTTGAAACATAGTTGATACTGTTACATAGTTGATACATAGTTGATACTGTTACATAGTTGATACATAGTTGATACATAGGTGATACTGTTACATAGTTGAAACATAGTTGATACTGTTACATAGTTGATACATAGTTGATACATAGTTGATACATAGTTGATCCTGTTACATAGTTGAAATATAGTTGATACTGTTACATAGTTGATACATAGTTGAAACATAGTTCATACATAGTTGATCCTGTTACATAGTTGAAACATAGTTGATACATAGTTGATACTGTTACATAGTTGAAACATACTTGATACTGTTACATAGTTGATACATAGTTGATACATAGTTGATACATAGGTGATACTGTTACATAGTTGAAACATAGTTGATACTGTTAGATAGTTGATACATAGTTGATACTGTTACATAGTTGATACTGTTACATAGTTGAAACATAGTTGATACTGTTACATAGTTGATACATAGTTGATCCTGTTACATAGTTGAAACATAGTTGATACATAGTTGATACTGTTACATAGTTGAAACATAGTTGATAATGTTACATAGTTGATACATAGTTGATACATAGTTGATCCTGTTACATAGTTGAAACATAGTTGATACATAGTTGATACTGTTACATAGTTGAAACATAGTTGATACTGTTACATAGTTGATACATAGTTGATACATAGTTGATACTGTTACGTAGTTGATACATAGTTGATACATAGTTGATACATAGTTGATACATAGTTGATACATAGGTGATACTGTTACATAGTTGATACATAGTTGATACATAGTTGATACATAGTTGATCCTGTTACATAGTTGAAATATAGTTGATACTGTTACATAGTTGATACATAGTTGAAACATAGTTCATACATAGTTGATCCTGTTACATAGTTGAAACATAGTTGATACATAGTTGATACTGTTACATAGTTGAAACATACTTGATACTGTTACATAGTTGATACATAGGTGATACTGTTACATAGTTGAAACATAGTTGATACTGTTAGATAGTTGATACATAGTTGATACTGTTACATAGTTGATACTGTTACATAGTTGAAACATAGTTGATACTGTTACATAGTTGATACATAGTTGATCCTGTTACATAGTTGAAACATAGTTGATACATAGTTGATACTGTTACATAGTTGAAACATAGTTGATAATGTTACATAGTTGATACATAGTTGATACATAGTTGATCCTGTTACATAGTTGAAACATAGTTGATACATAGTTGATACTGTTACATAGTTGAAACATAGTTGATACTGTTACATAGTTGATACATAGTTGATACATAGTTGATACTGTTACGTAGTTGATACATAGTTGATACATAGTTGATACATAGTTGATACATAGGTGATACTGTTACATAGTTGAAACATAGTTGATACCGTTACATAGTTGATACATAGTTGATACTGTTACATAGTTGATACTGTTAAATAGTTGAAACATAGTTGATACTGTTACATAGTTGATACATAGTTGATACATAGTTGATACATAGTTGATCCTGTTACATAGTTGAAACATAGTTGATGCTGTTATAGTTGATACATAGTTGATGCATAGTTGATACTGTTACATAGTTGATACATAGTTGATACTGTTACGTAGTTGATACATAGTTGATACATAGTTGATACATAGTTGATACATAGGTGATACTGTTACATAGTTGATACATAGTTGATACATAGTTGATACTGTTACGTAGTTGATACATAGTTGATACATAGTTGATACATAGTTGATACATAGGTGACACTGTTACATAGTTGATACATAGTTGATAATGTTACATAGTTGATACTGTTACAACGCTGATACATAGTTGATACATAGTTGATACTGTTACACAGTTGATACATACGTAATTGCTGGACTATTAAGCACACCTGAATATAAACCGCATCAACTGATTAAAAAAAAAAATATATTTTGTACATAAATACGCCGCACATGTCTATAAGCCGCAGGTGCCTACCGGTACATTGAAACAAATGAACTTTACACAGCCTTTAAACGAAACACGGCTTGTAACAAAATAAATAGGCTTTAACGGGGAAATACGGCTTGTAAAAAAATAAATAGGCTTTAACGAAACACGGCTTGTAAAAAAATTTAACAGTAGCCTAACAGTAAAGTCATTGGTCACTATCTTCCTCCTCCTGTGCACTGAAACCACTGAAGTCATCTCCTTCGTGTCGGAGTTGAATAGCCTCAGAATTGCTTCATCCGAAGTTGGATCATCTTCATTGTTGCTCGTCCACTTTCATCCCGGAGGCAAATTCCCGCTGAACTGCCCTCAACAACACGCAGCAGTCCAGCCTTTGAAACCCATTGATGATAGTGGATTTTTGACAATGCTCCACGCTGTCAGGACCCACTGGCAGACTTGACCATAAGTGGCTCTTTGCATGCGGCCTGTTTTAGTGAAGGATTTCACCCCATTTGTCATCCAAACCTCCCACTGAACACGAGTGCCACCTTAAATGCATTTACACTGATATCCAGTGGCTGCAAATACTTTGTTGTGCCCCAGGAATCACAGCTGGAATTGAGTTTGTCCTATTGATGGTTTCTTTCACAGAATCTGTTATGTGGGCCCTCATGCTGTCCAACACGAGCAATGCCTTGTTCTTGTGAAAGAATCCTCCCGGTCGCTTGCCGTAACACTCCGTATGCCATTCATGCATTAGGCCTTCCAATATCCATCCTTTCTTGTTGACTTTCATAACAATTCCTCTCGAAAGTTTTCTTTTGGCATCGTCCTGCGTTTAAAAATCAACATCGGTGGAAGCTTTTCTCCCGATGCCGTGCAGCTCAGAACACAGGTGAAGTGCCTTTTTCATGCCCAGTTGTTTTCAGCGTGACGTGACGGATGATTCGCCTTTCCTGTTGACAGTCCGAGTGAGAGGGTGCAGGTCAAACGTCAGAGGAACCTCATCCATATGTATGATGTCGTGCGGGCCGATGGAATGCTCCTCTATCTTTGCATCAGTGAATTTGCGGAAGTTTGAAACTTTTTCCTCGTAGTTGGGAGGGAGCTGCTGACACAGACTCGTCCGTACCCTGATGGACAGGCCCGTACGTCTCATAAATCTTAGACACCACGATGGTCCACCTCTAAAATCCTCAAACTTCATTGCGGTGGGTATTGTTTTGGCTTTCAGTCGGATCTGCACAGTAGAAACACCCTCGGCCGTCTGCTCTCTGTGTGTTGACCCAGTCTTCAAGCTCATTTTCTAGTTCGCCGTCTGCTCTCTGTGTGTTGACCCAGTCTTCAAGCTCATTTTCTAGTTCGGCCGTCTGCTCTCTGTGTGTTGACCCAGTCTTCAAGCTCATGTTCTAGTTCAGGCCATCTGCTCTCTGTGTGTTGACCCAGTCTTCAAGATCATTTTCTAGTTCAGGCCATCTGCTCTCTGTGTGTTGACCCAGTCTTCAAGATCATTTTCTAGTTCAGGCCATCTGCTCTCTGTGTGTTGACCCAGTCTTCAAGCTCATGTTCTAGTTCAGGCCATCTGCTCTCTGTGTGTTGACCCAGTCTTCAAGCTCATGTTCTAGTTCAGGCCATCTGCTCTCTGTGTGTTGACCCAGTCTTCAAGATCATTTTCTAGTTCGGGCCATCTGCTTTTCTTCCCTCTGAAAGCTTTTGTCGTCTTTTTGCACTGAGCCAGTTCCTCACGCTGCTGTTTCCAACGTCTTATCATTGACTCATTAAGGCCAAGCTCCCGTGCAACAGCTCTATTTCCTTTTCCAACAGCCAGATCGATCGCCTTCAACTTGAAAGCTGCATCATATGCATTTCTCCGTGTCTTTGCCATGATGAGGGTGACAAAATGACTACCGTAATCAGAATGATGGGAAGTTTGAGCGCGCTCGATTTACGTCACATTATGTGAAGGTGCTCAGTTTTTGGCGGCATGAATCTTGTGAAAGTGGGAAAAATCCATAAATGAGTCAAAGGCCATTGTATAAACCGCGAGGTTCAAAGCATGGGTAAAAAGTAGCGGCTTATAGTCCAGCAATTACGGTAGTTGATAATGTTACAACGCTGATACATAGATGATAGATAGTTTATACTGTTCCATAGATGATACATAGTTGATACTGTTACATAGTTGTTACACAGTTAATACATGGTTGATACATAGTTGATACTGTTACATGGTTGATACTGTTACATAGTTGATACATAGTTGATACTGTTACATAGTTGAAACATAGTTGATACTGTTACATAGTTGATACTGTTACATAGTTGATACATAGTTGATACTGTTACATAGTTGAAACATAGTTGATACTGTTACATGGTTGATACTGTTACATAGTTGAAACATAGTTGATACTGTTACATGGTTGATACTGTTACATAGTTGAAACATAGTTGATACTGTTACATGGTTGATACTGTTACATAGTTGATACATAGTTGATACTGTTACATAGTTGAAACATAGTTGATACTGTTACATAGTTGATACTGTTACATAGTTGATACATAGTTGATACTGTTACATAGTTGAAACATAGTTGATACTGTTACATAGTTGATACTGTTACATAGTTGATACATAGTTGATACTGTTACATAGTTGAAACATAGTTGATACTGTTACATAGTTGATACATAGTTGATACTGTTACATAGTTGATACTGTTACATAGTTGATACATAGTTGATACTGTTACATAGTTGAAACATAGTTGATACTGTTACATAGTTGAAACATAGTTGATACTGTTACATAGTTGATACATAGTTGATACTGTTACTTAGTTGATACATAGTTGATACTGTTACATAGTTGAAATATAGTTGATACTGTTACATAGTTGATACTGTTACATAGTTGATACATAGTTGATAATGTTACATAGTTGAAACATAGTTGATACTGTTACATAGTTGAAACATAGTTGATACTGTTACATAGATGATGCATAGTTTATACTGTTCCATAGCTGATACATAGTTGGTACTGTTACATAGTTGATATATAGTTGATGCTGTTAAATAGTTGATACTGTTACATAGTTGATACATAGTTGATACTGTTACAACGCTGATACATAGTTGATACATAGTTGATACTGTTACATAGTTGATACACAGTTGATAATGTTACAATGCTGATACAAATATGATAGATAGTTGATAGATAGTTGATACATAGGTGATATTGTTGCATAGTTGATACATGGTTGATACTGTTACATAGTTGATGCTGTTACATAGTTGATAAGCATAGTTGATACTGTTATATAGTTGATACATAGTTGGTACTGTTACATAGTTGATACATAGTTGATACATAGTTGATGCTGTTACATAGTTGATACATGGTTGATACTGTTACATAGTTGATGCTGTTACATATTTGATACATAGTTGATATTGTTATATAGTTGATACATAGTTGATACTGTTACATAGTTGATATGTAGTTGATGCTGTTACATAGTTGATAATAATAATAATAATAATAATATATGCCATTTAGCAGACGCTTTTATCCAAAGCGACTTACAGTCATGTGTGCATACATTCTACATATGGGTGGTCCCAGGGGATCGAACCCACTACCCTGGTGTTACAAGCGCCATGCTCTACCAACTGAGCTACAGTATAATTGATCATGTTACAACGCTGATACAAAGATGATAGATAGTTGATACATAGTTGATACATAGGTGATATTGTTGCATAGTTGATACATGGTTGATACTGTTACGTAGTTGATACTCGTTACATAGTTGATATGTAGCTGATGCTGTTACATAGTTGATACACAGCTGATTCTGTTACATAGTTGATACTGTTACATAGTTGATACATAGTTGATACATTGTTTATACATAGTTGATGCTGTTAGATAGTTGATACATTGTTGATACTGTTACATAGTTGATACTGTTAGATTGTTGATACATAGTTGATACATAGCTGATACATAGTTGATACTGTTACATAGTTGATACATAGTTGACACTGTTACATAGTTGATACATAGTTGTTACATAGTTGATACGTAGTTGATACATAGTTGATACATAGTTGATAGTGTTACATAGTTGATACATAGTTGATACATAGTTGATACTGTTACATAGTTGTTACTGTTACATAGTTGATACATAGTTGATTCATAGTTGATACATAGTTGATACTGTTACATAGTTGATACATAGTTGTTACATAGTTGATAATGTTACATAGGTGATACTGTTACATAGTTGATACATAGTTGATACTCTTACATAGCTGATACGTAGTTGATACATAGTTGATACATAGTTGTTACATAGTTGATACGTGGTTGATACATAGTTGATACATAGTTGATAGTGTTACATAGTTGATACATAGTTGATACATAGTTGATACTGTTACATAGTTGTTACTGTTACATAGTTGATACATAGTTGATTCATAGTTGATACATAGTTGATACTGTTACATAGTTGATACATAGTTGTTACATAGTTGATAATGTTACATAGGTGATACTGTTACATAGTTGATACATAGTTGATACTCTTACATAGCTGATACGTAGTTGATACATAGTTGATACATAGTTGTTACATAGTTGATACGTGGTTGATACATAGTTGATACATAGTTGATAGTGTTACATAGTTGATACATAGTTGATACATAGTTGATACTGTTACATGGTTGATACTGTTACATAGTTGATACATAGTTGATACTGTTACATAGTTGAAACATAGTTGATACTGTTACATAGTTGATACTGTTACATAGTTGATACATAGTTGATACTGTTACATAGTTGAAACATAGTTGATACTGTTACATAGTTGATACATAGTTGATACTGTTACATAGTTGATACATAGTTGATACTGTTACATAGTTGAAATATAGTTGATACTGTTACATAGTTGATACATAGTTGATACATAGTTGACACATAGTTGATACTGTTACATAGTTGATACATAGTTGATACTGTTACATAGTTGAATACATAGTTGATACTGTTACATAGTTGAAACATAGTTGATAC
>NW_025744488.1:0-9935 GCF_021184085.1 Oncorhynchus gorbuscha | reverse complement strand
AGCTCACTAGTGTCGCTTATTCATTCACACCCGCTGCAGACCATTTAAAGCACACCATTACCGCTTTTTGTATCACATTGCAATGATAAAACTTGGAGGGACAAAAATGCCATTTCAAATGTGGGTTGGCCATGACCCGACCCACATTTGTATGTCTGATGTTTGATCTTTGACTTCTGTCTACAGCTGTATTCTAATTAAAATATCTGAATTTTATATATGCACATTTTGAGTGTTTCTTATTTGTTCAGTAAATAACGGAGCCCAGAAAAGTGGAACCAACACCTGTACATACAGTATCTACCTCAATGACCTTGTATCCCTGCACATGGACTCGGTACTGGTACCCCGTGTATATAGCCAAGTCATCGTTACTCATTGTCTATTTATTATTCCTTGTGTCTTTTTTCCTCTGCTTCTCTGCGTTTCACTGTTAGTCCACACATGTTGTTTACGAAGCAGGTGACAAATAAAGATTTGATTTGAATGTAGTGAGAGTGTGTCTGAGTTGACCCTATAATTCCCCAAATACTACTGTTCAGTTGGCTAGCTAACATGGTTGCACTATTGTGCATTGATAGACTAATCCACTTCACCCTTGCATTAACACATACTTCTGTCAGATTATGACTCACTGTTTCCTGGAATTCTGAGGACCATCCTAAGCAAGAGATAGACACTTGACTTATTCAGTGAATTCAACAATGATTTATCATCAAAGCAGGCCTGGTAGGGTTTTTACATGTGTCATTAACTTTCCAAATAGAGAAAGCGAAACAAGTATAATTGTACTTTTAATGCCGAATACTTAATAGGTTTATCCTTCGGGTCAAATGAGAACAGACAAACGGTTTGTGCGTGTGTGCATGTGTGTGTGTTGATTGTTTAGGCTCTGAAGAGGACCCCAGAGACTTGTGGATAGAAAATTCCATCTTCCCAAAAAGCGCCATCTATTCTGCTTGGCTGGACAACAGCCATTATCAACTCTGTTGAATGAATCCTCCTCTCCTCTTCTGGTCCTATCCTCTCCTTTCCTCGCCTCCCATTCCTCTCCTATCCTCTCCTTCACTCTCCTATCTTCTCCTTTCCTCTCCTATCCTCTCCTCCCATTCCTCTCCTATCCTCTCTTTTCCTCTCCTATCCTCTCCTCCCATTCCTCTCCTATCCTCTCCTTTCCTCTCCTATCCTCTCCTTTCCTCCCATTCCTCTCCTATCCTCTCCTTTCCTCTCCTATCCTCTCCTCCCATTCCTCTCCTATCCTCTCTTTTCCTCTCCTATCCTCTCCTCCCATTCCTCTCCTATCCTCTCCTTTCCTCTCCTATCCTCTCCTTTCCTCCCATTCCTCTCCTATCCTCTCCTTTCCTCTCCTATCCTCTCCTCCCATTCCTCTCCTATTCTCTCCTCCCATTCCTCTCCTATCCTCTCCTTCACTCTCCTATCTTCTCCTTTCCTCTCCTATCCTCTCCTCTTCTGTCCTATCCTATCCTCTCCTGTTCTGTCTTCTCCTCTCTTCTGTCCCATCCTCTCCTTCTGTCCTATCCTCTTCTCTTATCCTCTCCTTTCCCTCTCCTATCCTCTCCCCCATTCCTCTCCTATCTTCTCCTTTCCTCTCCTATCCTCTCCTCTTCGGTCCTATCCTCTCCTCTTTCTGTCCAATTCTGTCCTATCCCTTTCCTTTTCTCTCTATCCTCTCCCCCGGTCCTCTCCTTTTCCAGACCCTTTTTTTAAACTCTTCTCCTCTCGAAAAAACAATTAGAGGAAATCTCAAGTAGAGAGGAAGGAAGCAAGGAAGGACCTCCCCTTTTCCAACTCAAATGAAAATGCTAATAAATGTGCATTTATATCCACCAGCTGCTGTTTCATCTACACAGATTATATCTCTATCTCTCTCTATATATATATATATATATATATATATATATATATATATATATATATATATATATATATCTATTCTTTATCTACTTTCTCTCTCTCTCTCTCTCTCTCTCTCTCACACACCAACACGAGTGCACCATGCACAAATACACACTCTGGCTCCTGACCACTAATTGCTCCGGCATTATTTAATTAATATGAGCTGTGTAACGTGTCCATGTTAGTCAGGCTCTGGGCATCTGGTGTGTTTCATAGCATCTTTATTAGACAACCTGCTCCTTTGATTTGATCAACCCACCCACTGTCCTACCCTCATCTACCCCCCACCACCCCCACCTTTCCTACAGATGTTGGATCTTAATTTGCTCACTTTTGTTGCACTTTTTTTTCCTGGGCATCAATCAGGAAATTCAAATTAGCCTTGTGTGAGTGGCGCAGTGGTCTTAAGGCACTACATTGCAGTGTAAGGCATCACCACAGTCCCTGGTTCGAACCCAGACTGTATCACATCCAGCCATGATTGGGAGTCCAATAGGTGGCGCACAATTGGCCCATTGTCGTCCGGGTTTGTCTGGGGTAAGCTGTCATTGTCCTTAAGTTATGGCTGCATCCCTTCGTTCTCAATTTCCACCTTCTTCGGTTGTGCTAACCCACAGTTTCATCAGATGATCCCGCAGGTTAAAAAGCCAGATGTGGAGGTTCTGGCATGGTTTAACATGATCTGTGGTTGTGTGGCTGGTTGGATGTACTGCCATATTTTCTAAAATGACATTGGAGGCGGCTTATGTTAGAAAAATGTAAATTTCATTCTCTGGCAACAGTTCTGGTGGACATTCCTGCAGTCAGCATGCCAATTGCACGGTCCCTCACTTGAGACATATGTGGCATTCTGTTGTGTGACAAAACTGCACATTTTAGAGTGGCTTTTATTGTCTCCAGCACAAGGTGCACTTGTATAGTGATTGTGCTGTTTAATCAGCTTTGACATGCCACACCTGTGAGGTTAATGGATTATCTTGGCAAAGGAGAAATGCTCACTCATAAAGATGTAGACACATTTCTTTGAAAGGCAAGTCATGGCTCACATCAACACCCTCATCCCGAAAACCATAGACCCACTCCAATTCGCATACTTCCCCAACAGATCCATAGATGAGTTGCACTCCCACACTGCCATTTCTCAGTTGCACTCCACATTGCCATTTCTCAGCTGGACAAAAGGAAAACCTATGTGAGAATGCTGTTCAATGACTACAGGTCAGCGTTCAACACCATAGTGCCCACAAAACTCATCACTAAGCTAAGGACCCTGGGACTAAACACTTCCCTCTGCAACTGGATCCTGGACTTCCCTGACGGGCCGCCCCCAGGCGGTAAGGGTAGGCAACAATACAGTAAGATACACCAACGTTGGTTTCGGTAAATTGCCACAGTAGATTTGCCATGGTAAACGAGGAGATACTTTATTTCTGTTGTCGGAATGCTTGTCAAATACATAGATAAATTGCCCTTACTCCGTTAAAAATAACTAAGTTGTTCCCAATGACAATACCAACCATCTTGAAAAAACTTTGTTTGCAAGCAAGACTAAGGTAACACCGACATCATCTATTAGGGAGCAGTAATGAGGTGACCAAAATGGTTGCAGTTGGTTTACAAAGACATCAGCTGGCGATAATCTAGTGCAATTGATGGTTGCACAGGACCCTCTTTGTTATTTGATTAGATTCCAATACATTCTGTTGGCTACACATTAGCTTTATATGCATTGGCACATAATGATAGGCTACTGTTTGTGTTTCCCTGGCCGAGTTGATGTGCTGACTTGGGCCATCAGTTGATTGACAGGTGGAGGCCTACTGTAAATGATTCATTTACCTCTAGTGTGGATGCTCGCCCACTTTTTAGTTAAATTCATGGAAAAATAACGATACAATAGGAAACTCTCACTCACTCAATGTGTGGAATCAAAAAGTGAAAAGGCTAACTATGTATTGGAGGCTTAACAGTCCTCTGAAGTCTTTAATTTCCACCCCAACATCTCTGTGTTATGCAGGTGAATGAGGACCCAAAAGCGACTTGGCGAAAACAGAGTCTTTATTCCAGTAAAGGATATAGGCAATACTCCTGACAGTCAGAGCAGAAAAACAAAACATAAAAAACTTAATTCCACTCGTAGTTGTCATGTTTTGTCATTTATTATCTTGCTTTAACCCTGTGCTTCATTCTATTCGTTTCTCTGTTGGTCTTATTAGGTTTTCCTTTCTATCCCTCTCTCTCCCTCCCTTCACTCTCTCTCGCTTCTCTCTTTCTCATCGTCTGTTCCTGCTCCCAGCTGTTCCTATTCCCCTAATCAATCATTTAGTCTTCCCACACCTGTTCCCGATCCTTTCCCTGATTAGAGTCCCTATTTCTTCCTTTGTGTTCCGTTCTTGTCCTGTCGGTTCCGTCTAGAATTCACCGCGGCTGTGTTTGTGTATCTCTGTCGTGGTCGCGGTTTTCCTCAGATGCTGCGCGTGGTGAGCAGGTGTCTGAGTCTGTCTGGTTCAAGTGCCTTCCCGAGGCAACCTGCTGTTCACCTGCTGTTCAAGATCGAGTCTCCAGTTTGTCCTCGTCATTTCGAGTGAAAGTTGTGTTTTTTGTTTGTATTTACTTTACTGGATTAAAGACTCTGTTTTCGCCAAGTCGCTTTTGGGTCCTCTTTCACCGGCATGACAGAAGGAACCGACCAAGGAATGGACCCAGCGACTTCAGACGCTCATTACACTGCCGTCGAGATCCAAGGAGCCATGCTCGGCAGACACGAGCAGGAATTGTCTGCTGCTCGCCATGCCGTGGAGAACCTGGCCGCTCAGGTTTCCGACCTCTCTGGACAGTTCCAGAGTCTACGTCTCGTGCCACCTGTTACTTCCTGGCCTGCCGAGCCTCCAGAACCTAGGGTTAATAACCCACCTTGCTACTCCGGGCAGCCCACTGAGTGCCGCTCCTTTCTCACGCAGTGTGAGATTGTGTTCTCTCTCCAACCCAACACATACTCTAGAGAGAGAGCTCGGGTTGCTTACGTCATTTCACTCCTTACTGGCCGGGCTCGAGAATGGGGCACAGCTATCTGGGAGGCAAGGGCTGATTGCTCTAACAAGTTCCAGAACTTTAAGAGGAGATGATTCGGGTTTTTGACCGTTCAGTTTTTGGTAGGGAGGCTTCTAGGGCCCTGGCTTCCTTATGCCAAGGTGAACGGTCCATAACGGATTATTCTATTGAGTTTCGCACTCTTGCTGCCTCTAGTGAGTGGAACGAGCCGGCGCTGCTCGCTCGTTTTCTGGAGGGACTCCACGCAGTGGTTAAGGATGAGATTCTCTCCCGGGAGGTTCCTTCAGATGTGGACTCTTTGATTGCTCTCGCCATCCGCATAGAACGACGGGTAGATCTTCGTCACCGGGCTCGTGGAAGAGAGCTCGCATCAACGGTGTTTCCCTGCTCCGCATCGCAACCATCTCCCTCCTCTGGCTCAGAGTCTGAGCCCATGCAGCTGGGAGGGATTCGCATCTCGACTAAGGAGAGGGAACGGAGGATCACCAACCGCCTGTGCCTCTATTGCGGAGTTGCTGGACATTTTGTTAATTCATGTCCAGTAAAGCCAGAGCTCATCTGTAAGCGGAGGGCTACAGGTGAGCGCAACTACTCAAGTCTCTCCATCAAAATCCTGTACTACTTTGTCGGTCCATCTACGCTGGACCGGTTCGGGTGCTACATGTAGTGCCTTGATAGACTCTGGGGCTGAGGGTTGTTTCATGGACGAAGCATGGGTTCGGAAACATGACATTCCTTTCAGAGAGTTAGAGAAGCCTACGCCCATGTTCGCCTTAGATGGTAGTCATCTTCCCAGTATCAGATTTGAGACACTACCTTTAACCCTCACAGTATCTGGTAACCACAGTGAGACTATTTCTTTTTGATTTTTCGTTCACCGTTTACACCTGTTGTTTTGGGTCATCCCTGGCTAGTATGTCATAATCCTTCTATTAATTGGTCTAGTAATTCTATCCTATCCTGGAACGTTTCTTGTCATGTGAAGTGTTTAATGTCTGCCATCCCTCCCGTTTCTTCTGTCCCTACTTCTCAGGAGGAACCTGGCGATTTGACAGGAGTGCCGGAGGAATATCATGATCTGCGCACGGTCTTCAGTCGGTCCCGAGCCAACTCCCTTCCTCCTCACCGGTCGTATGATTGTAGTATTGATCTCCTTCCGGGGACCACTCCTCCTCGGGGTAGACTATACTCTCTGTCGGCTCCCGAACGTAAGGCTCTCGAGGATTATTTGTCTGTGTCTCTTGGCGCCGGTACCATAGTGCCTTCTTCCTCTCCGGCCGGGGCGGGGTTCTTTTTGTTAAGAAGAAGGACGGTACTCTGCGCCCCTGCGTGGATTATCGAGGGCTGAATGACATAACGGTTAAGAATCGTTATCCGCTTCCCCTTATGTCATCAGCCTTCGAGATTCTGCAGGGAGCCAGGTGCTTTACTAAGTTGGACCTTCGTAACGCTTACCATCTCGTGCGCATCAGAGAGGGGGACGAGTGGAAAACGGCGTTTAACACTCCGTTAGGGCATTTTGAGTACCGGGTTCTGCCGTTTGGTCTCGCCAATGCGCCAGCTGTTTTTCAGGCATTAGTTAATGATGTTCTGAGAGACATGCTGAACATCTTTGTTTTTGTCTATCTTGACGATATCCTGATTTTTTCTCCGTCACTCGAGATTCATGTTCAGCACGTTCGACGTGTTCTACAGCGCCTTTTAGAGAATTGTCTCTACGTAAAGTCTGAGAAGTGCTCTTTTCATGTCTCCTCCGTTACTTTTCTCGGTTCCGTTATTTCCGCTGAAGGCATTCAGATGGATTCCGCTAAGGTCCAAGCTGTCAGTGATTGGCCCGTTCCAAGGTCACGTGTCGAGTTGCAGCGCTTTTTAGGTTTCGCTAATTTCTATCGGCGTTTCATTCGTAATTTCGGTCAAGTTGCTGCCCCTCTCACAGCTCTTACTTCTGTCAAGACGTGTTTTAAGTGGTCCGGTTCCGCCCAGGGAGCTTTTGATCTTCTAAAAGAACGTTTTACGTCCGCTCCTATCCTCGTGCACTCCTGACGTCACTAGACAATTCATTGTCGAGGTTGACGCTTCAGAGGTAGGCGTGGGAGCCATTCTATCCCAGCGCTTCCAGTCTGACGATAAGGTTCATCCTTGCGCTTATTTTTCTCATCGCCTGTCGCCATCTGAGCGCAACTATGATGTGGGTAACCGTGAACTGCTCGCCATCCGCTTAGCCCTAGGCGAATGGCGACAGTGGTTGGAGGGGCGACCGTTCCTTTTGTCGTTTGAACAGACCATAAGAACCTTGAGTACATCCGTTCTGCCAAACGACTTAATGCCCGTCAAGCTCGTTGGGCGCTGTTTTTCGCTCGTTTCGAGTTTGTGATTTCTTACCGTCCGGGTAGCAAGAACACCAAGCCTGATGCCTTATCCCGTCTGTTTAGTTCTTCTGTGGCTTCTACTGATCCCGAGGGATTCTTCCTTATGGGCGTGTTGTCGGGTTAACAGTCTGGGGAATTGAAAGACAGGTTAAGCAAGCACTCACGCACACTGCGTTGCTGCGCGCGCTTGTCCTAGTAACCTCCTTTCCGTTCCTGTTTCCACTCGTCTGGCTGTTCTTCAGTGGGCTCACTCTGCCAAGTTAGCTGGTCATCCCGGTGTTCGAGGCACTCTTGCGTCTATTCGCCAGCGCTTTTGGTGGCCGACTCAGGAGCGTGACACGCGCCGTTTCGTGGCTGCTTGTTCGGACTGCGCGCAGACTAAGTCGGGTAACTCTCCTCCTGCCGGTCGTCTCAGACCGCTCCCCATTCCTTCTCGACCATGGTCTCACATCGCCCTAGACTTCATTACCGGTCTGCCTTTGTCTGCGGGGAAGACTGTGATTCTTACGGTTGTCGATAGGTTCTCTAAGGCGGCACATTTCATTCCCCTCGCTAAACTTCCTTCCGCTAAGGAGACGGCACAAATCATTATCGTGTCATGTTTGTCATTTATTATCATGTCTTGTCCCTGTGCTCCCCATTCTATTCGCTTCCCTGCTGGTCTTATTGGTTCTTTCCTCCTTCTATCCTCTCTCTCCCCCTCTCTCACTCTCTCGCTCTCTCTTCTCTATCGTTCCGTTCCTGCTCCCAGCTGTTCCTATTCCCCTAATCATTTAGTCTTCCCACACCTGTTCCGATCCTTTCCCTGATTAGAGTCCCTATTTATTCCTTTGTGTTCGTCCTGTCCCGTGGTTCCTTGTTTAGTATTCACCACGCTGTGATTATGTTTCGCCCTGTCCTGTCGTGTTTTTGCTGTGATTGTGTACGCCCTGTCCTGTCGTGTTTTGCCTTCATCAGATGCCGCGTGTGAGCAGGTGTCTCTGTCAACCACGGCCTGCGCCTGGGTTTAACCTGCAGTCTGTGGCGCTTCTCCAGTTATTTCCCTCTACAGACTAGAGGATTTCTGTTATTCCCTGTTTGGACTTAAATAAACTCTGTTTCTAAGGTCGTTTTTGGGGTCCTCTTTCACCTGATGACATATGAGAATGTATTCAGAATTCATGGTTCTCCGTTAGACGCCGTTTCAGACAGAGGCCCGCAATTCACACAGTTTTGGAGGGAGTTCTTGTCGCTTGATTGCGCGTCCGTCAGTCTCTCTTCCGGGTTTCATCCCCTAGTCTAACGGTCAAGCAGAGAGGGCCAATCAGACGATTGGTCGCATACTACGCAGCCTTTCTTTCAGAAAAAACCCCATGCCTTGGGCAGAACAGCCCCTGGGCAGAATACGTCACACCGTCTCTTCGTCTGCTACCGGTTATTCCCGTTTCAGAGTAGTCTGGGTTACCAGCCTCCTCTGTTCTCATCCCAGCTTGCCGAGTCCAGCGCTCCGCCTCAAGCGCGGTCCAACGTTGTGAGCGCACCTGAGTGAGGGTGAGGTCTCAGCCCTTGCCGTTACAGGCACAGACTGTGAGAGCCGTCAAATAAACGCAGGATTAAGAGTCCAAGGTATTGTTGCGGCCAGAGAGTGTGGCTTTCCACTCGCAACCTTCCTCTTACGACAGCTTCTCGTAAGTTGACTCCGCGGTTCATTGGTCCGTTCCGTGTCTCCCAGGTCGTCAATCCTGTCGGCTGTGCGACTAGCTTGTTCCGCGACATCTTCGTCGCGTCCATCCTGTCTTCCATGTCTCCTGTGTCAAGCCCTTTCTTCGCACCCCCGTTCGTCTTCCCTCCCCCTCCCGTCCTTGTCGAGAGCGCACCTATTTACAAGGTACATAAGATCATGGACATGCGTTCTGGGGACGGGGTCTCCAATACTTAGTGGATTGGGAGGGTTACGGTCCTGAGGAGAGGAGTTGGGTTCCGTCTCGGGACGTGCTGGACCGTTCACTCATTGATGATTTCCTCCGTTGCCGCCAGGATTCCTCCTCGAGTGCGCCAGGAGGCGCTCAGTGAGTGGGGGGTACTGTCATGTTTTGTCATTTATTATCTTGTCTTGTCCCTGTGCTTCCCATTCTATTCGCTTTCCCTCTGCTGGTCTTATTAGGTTCTTTCCCTCTTTCTATCCCTCTCTCTCCCCTCCCTCTCTCACTCTCTCGCTCTCTCTTCTCTCTATCGTTCCGTTCCTGCTCCCCAGCTGTTCCTATTCCCCTAATCAATCATTTAGTCTTCCCACACCTGTTCCCGATCCTTTCCCCTGATTAGAGTCCCTATTTCTTCCTTTGTGTTCCGTTCCTGTCCTGTCGGTTCCTTGTCTAGAATTCACCGTGCTGTGTTTGTGTATCGCCCTGTCGTGTCGTGTTTTCCCTCAGATGCTGCGTGGTGAGCAGGTGTCTGAGTCTGTCTGGTTCAAGTGCCTTCCCCGAGAGCAACCTGCTGTTCACCTGCTGTTCAAGATCGAGGTCTCCAGTTTGTCCTCGTCATTTCGAGTAAGAAAGTTGTGTTTTTTGTTTGTATTTACTTTACTGGATTAAAGACTCTGTTTTCGCCAGAAGTCGCTTT
>NW_025744487.1:0-9936 GCF_021184085.1 Oncorhynchus gorbuscha | reverse complement strand
TTGTTAATGTCATGCAGGTGAAAGAGGACCCAAAAGCGACTTGGCGAAAACAGAGTCTTTAATCCAGTAAAGTAAATACAAACAAAAAACACAACTTTCACTCGAAATGACGGGGACAAACTGGAGACTCGATCTTGAACAGCAGGTGAACAGCAGGTTGCCTCGGGAAGGCACTTGAACCAGACAGACTCAGACACCTGCTCACCACGCAGCATCTGAGGAAAACACGACACGACAGGGCGATACACAAACACAGCACGGTGAATTCTAGACAAGGAACCGACAGGACAGGAACGGAACACAAAGGAAGAAATAGGGACTCTAATCAGGGGAAAGGATCGGGAACAGGTGTGGGAAGACTAAATGATTGATTAGGGGAATAGGAACAGCTGGGAGCAGGAACGGAACGATAGAGAGAAGAGAGAGCGAGAGAGTGAGAGAGGGAGGGGGAGAGAGAGGGATAGAAAGAGGGAAAGAACCTAATAAGACCAGCAGAGGGAAACGAATAGAATGGGAAGCACAGGGACAAGACAAGATAATAAATGACAAAACATGACAGTACCCCCACTCACCGAGCGCCTCCTGGCGCACTCGAGGAGGAATCCTGGCGGCAACGGAGGAAATCATCAATGAGTGAACGGTCCAGCACGTCCCGAGACGGAACCCAACTCCTCTCTCAGGACCGTAACCCTCCCAATCCACTAAGTATTGGTGACCCCGTCCCGAGAACGCATGTCCATGATCTTATGTACCTTGTAAATAGGTGCGCTCTCGACAAGGACGGGAGGGGGAGGGAAGACGAACGGGGTGCGAAGAAAGGGGTTGACACAGGAGACATGGAAGACAGGATGGACGCGACGAAGATGTCGCGGAAGAAGCCAGTCGCACAGCGACAGGATTGACGACCTGGGAGACACGGAACGGACCAATGAACCGCGGAGTCAACTTACGAGAAGCTGTCGTAAGAGGAGGTTGCGAGTGGAAAGCCACACTCTCTGGCCGCAACAATACCTTGGACTCTTAATCCTGCGTTTATTGGCGGCTCTCACAGTCTGTGCCCTGTAACGGCAAAGTGCAGACCTCACCCTCCTCCAGGTGCGCTCACAACGTTGGACAAACGCTTGAGCGGAGGGAACGCTGGACTCGGCAAGCTGGGATGAGAACAGAGGCTGGTAACCCAGACTACTCTGAAACGGAGATAACCCGGTAGCAGACGAAGGAAGCGACCAGAGTATTCTGCCCAGGAGCTGTTCTGCCCAAGACGCAGGGTTTCTGAAAGAAAGGCTGCGTAGTATGCGACAATCGTCTGATTGGCCCTCTCTGCTTGACCGTTAGACTGGGGATGAAACCCGGAAGAGAGACTGGGACGCACCAATCAAACGACAGAACTCCTCCAAAACTGTGACGTGAATTACGGGCCTCTGTCTGAAACGGCGTCTAACGGAGGCCATGAATTCTGAATACATTCTCGATAATGATTTGTGCCGTCTCCTTAGCGGAAGGAAGTTTAGCGAGGGAATGAAATGTGCCGCCTTAGAGAACCTATCGACAACCGTAAGAATCACAGTCCTCCCCGCAGACAAAGGCAGACCGTAATGAAGTCTAGGGCGATGTGAGACCATGGTCGAAAGGAATGGGGAGCGGTCTGAGACGACCGGCAGGAGGAGAGTTACCCGACTTAGTCTGCGCGCAGTCCGAACAAGCAGCCACGAACGGCGCGTGTCACGCTCCTGAGTCGGCCACCAAAAGCGCTGGCGAATAGACGCAAGAGTGCCTCGAACACCGGGATGACCAGCTAACTTGGCAGAGTGAGCCCACTGAAGAACAGCCAGACGAGTGGAAACAGGAACGAAAAGGAGGTTACTAGGACAAGCGCGGCGACGCAGTGTGCGTGAGTGCTTGCTTAACCTGTCTTTCAATTCCCCAGACTGTTAACCCGACAACACGCCCATAAGGAAGAATCCCTCGGGATCAGTAGAAGCCACAGAAGAACTAAACAGACGGGATAAGGCATCAGGCTTGGTGTTCTTGCTACCCGGACGGTAAGAAATCACAAACTCAAACGAGCGAAAAACAACGCCCAACGAGCTTGACGGGCATTAAGTCGTTTGGCAGAACGGATGTACTCAAGGTTCTTATGGTCTGTCCAAACGACAAAAGGAACGGTCGCCCCCTCCAACCACTGTCGCCATTCGCCTAGGGCTAAGCGGATGGCGAGCAGTTCACGGTTACCCACATCATAGTTGCGCTCAGATGGCGACAGGCGATGAGAAAAATAAGCGCAAGGATGAACCTTATCGTCAGACTGGAAGCGCTGGGATAGAATGGCTCCCACGCCTACCTCTGAAGCGTCAACCTCGACAATGAATTGTCTAGTGACGTCAGAGTAACGAGGATAGGAGCGGACGTAAAACGTTCTTTAGAAGATCAAAAGCTCCCTGGGCGGAACCGGACCACTTAAAACACGTCTTGACAGAAGTAAGAGCTGTGAGAGGGGCAGCAACTTGACCGAAATTACGAATGAAACGCCGATAGAAATTAGCGAAACCTAAAAAGCGCTGCAACTCGACACGTGACCTTGGAACGGGCCAATCACTGACAGCTTGGACCTTAGCGGAATCCATCTGAATGCCTTCAGCGGAAATAACGGAACCGAGAAAAGTAACGGAGGAGACATGAAAAGAGCACTTCTCAGACTTTACGTAGAGACAATTCTCTAAAAGGCGCTGTAGAACACGTCGAACGTGCTGAACATGAATCTCGAGTGACGGAGAAAAAATCAGGATATCGTCAAGATAGACAAAAACAAAGATGTTCAGCATGTCTCTCAGAACATCATTAACTAATGCCTGAAAAACAGCTGGCGCATTGGCGAGACCAAACGGCAGAACCCGGTACTCAAAATGCCCTAACGGAGTGTTAAACGCCGTTTTCCACTGCGTCCCCCCTCTCTGATGCGCACGAGATGGTAAGCGTTACGAAGGTCCAACTTAGTAAAGCACCTGGCTCCCTGCAGAATCTCGAAGGCTGATGACATAAGGGAAGCGGATAACGATTCTTAACCGTTATGTCATTCAGCCCTCGATAATCCACGCAGGGGCGCAGAGTACCGTCCTTCTTCTTAACAAAAAGAACCCGCCCCGGCCGGAGAGGAAGAAGGCACTATGGTACCGGCGTCAAGAGACACAGACAAATAATCCTCGAGAGCCTTACGTTCGGGAGCCGACAGAGAGTATAGTCTACCCCGAGGAGGAGTGGTCCCCGGAAGGAGATCAATACTACAATCATACGACCGGTGAGGAGGAAGGGAGTTGGCTCGGGACCGACTGAAGACCGTGCGCAGATCATGATATTCCTCCGGCACTCCTGTCAAATCGCCAGGTTCCTCCTGAGAAGTAGGGACAGAAGAAACGGGAGGGATGGCAGACATTAAACACTTCACATGACAAGAAACGTTCCAGGATAGGATAGAATTACTAGACCAATTAATAGAAGGATTATGACATACTAGCCAGGGATGACCCAAAACAACAGGTGTAAACGGTGAACGAAAAATCAAAAAGAAATAGTCTCACTGTGGTTACCAGATACTGTGAGGGTTAAAGGTAGTGTCTCAAATCTGATACTGGGAAGATGACTACCATCTAAGGCGAACATGGGCGTAGGCTTCTCTAACTCTCTGAAAGGAATGTCATGTTTCCGAACCCATGCTTCGTCCATGAAACAACCCTCAGCCCCAGAGTCTATCAAGGCACTACATGTAGCACCCGAACCGGTCCAGCGTAGATGGACCGACAAAGTAGTACAGGATCTTGATGGAGAGACTTGAGTAGTTGCGCTCACCTGTAGCCCTCCGCTTACAGATGAGCTCTGGCTTTACTGGACATGAATTAACAAAATGTCCAGCAACTCCGCAATAGAGGCACAGGCGGTTGGTGATCCTCCGTTCCCTCTCCTTAGTCGAGATGCGAATCCCTCCCAGCTGCATGGGCTCAGACCCTGAGCCAGAGGAGGGAGATGGTTGCGATGCGGAGCAGGGAAACACCGTTGATGCGAGCTCTCTTCCACGAGCCCGGTGACGAAAGATCTACCCGTCGTTCTATGCGGATGGCGAGAGCAATCAAAGAGTCCACATCTGAAGGAACCTCCCGGGAGAGAATCTCATCCTTAACCACTGCGTGGAGTCCTCCAGAAAACGAGCGAGCAGCGCCGGCTCGTTCCACTCACTAGAGGCAGCAAGAGTGCGAAACTCAATAGAATAATCCGTTATGGACCGTTCACCTTGGCATAAGGAAGCCAGGGCCCTAGAAGCCTCCTACCAAAAACTGAACGGTCAAAAACCCGAATCATCTCCTCTTTAAAGTTCTGGAACTTGTTAGAGCAATCAGCCCTTGCCTCCCAGATAGCTGTGCCCCATTCTCGAGCCCGGCCAGTAAGGAGTGAAATGACGTAAGCAACCCGAGCTCTCTCTCTAGAGTATGTGTTGGGTTGGAGAGAGAACACAATCTCACACTGCGTGAGAAAGGAGCGGCACTCAGTGGGCTGCCCGGAGTAGCAAAGTGGGTTATTAACCCTAGGTTCTGGAGGCTCGGCAGGCCAGGAAGTAACAGGTGGCACGAGACGTAGACTCTGGAACTGTCCAGAGAGGTCGGAAACCTGAGCGGCCAGGTTCTCCACGGCATGGCGAGCAGCAGACAATTCCTGCTCGTGTCTGCCGAGCATGGCTCCTTGGATCTCGACGGCAGTGTAACGAGCGTCTGAAGTCGCTGGGTCCATTCCTTGGTCGGTTCCTTCTGTCATGCAGGTGAAAGAGGACCCAAAAGCGACTTGGCGAAAACAGAGTCTTTAATCCAGTAAAGTAAATACAAACAAAAACACAACTTTCACTCGAAATGACGAGGACAAACTGGAGACTCGATCTTGAACAGCAGGTGAACAGCAGGTTGCCTCGGGAAGGCACTTGAACCAGACAGACTCAGACACCTGCTCACCACGCAGCATCTGAGGAAAACACGACACGACAGGGCGATACACAAACACAGCACGGTGAATTCTAGACAAGGAACCGACAGGACAGGAACGGAACACAAAGGAAGAAATAGGGACTCTAATCAGGGGAAAGGATCGGGAACAGGTGTGGGAAGACTAAATGATTGATTAGGGGAATAGGAACAGCTGGGAGCAGGAACGGAACGATAGAGAGAAGAGAGAGCGAGAGAGTGAGAGAGGGAGGGGGAGAGAGAGGGATAGAAAGAGGGAAAGAACCTAATAAGACCAGCAGAGGGAAATGAATAGAATGGGAAGCACAGGGACAAGACAAGATAATAAATGACAAAACATGACAGTTAATTCTTTCAATTTGTCAAGTTGTTATCTTTTTGTTTTCTCATGATTTGTTTGGATCTAGTTGTGTTGCTGCCCTGTGGCTCTGTTTGTGTTTGTGAAGAGAGCCCCAGGACCAGCTTGCTTAGGGGGGGACTCTTCTCCAGGTCGATCTCTCTGACTCGTCTTTCTCCCTCTTCAACTTCACTGTCTCTTTTCAGCCTCTGGCCAACATTTCATTTCAGACGATAGTAAAACACGTACCAAGCACAACATCTAATTGTATAACCTAAGACCTATTTTATTGACACGGTTATTTATTCTCATGGAATTTCTGGTCCATATGGCACATTTAAACATTACACTTCTTGGCCATTTCAATTAAATACAAAGGTATTATTTCAGGTATTAAAGTATTTATTTCAATTTTGACAAAGCAATATACAAGCACCAAATAAGTTGTGGACATTAAAGCAGCCACATGTATACTTACAATGACACAATGATGTGTCATGTCTAAATGGGGAGCATTGTAAAATATCCCACCCATTAGATATTACAATAAAGACTGAAGTGCATATCATTGTACAGTGCTATATTATTCTGTTCAATCAGGGGATTCCATTTGACATCTTGCTGAACAACCAGTCCAGGATGAAGTGCATTCATTTGTGACCATTTCTGTTTTTTTCACCAGTGAACTACTAGCACATCACTGAGCTGCTCAATCCACACTCCTCTCTGTCCATACTGCTACTCCTCCCTTTCATCTGCCTCTAGAGTAGGTCCTTTGAATGAATGAATGAATGAATACTGTACTTTCAACTAGCTTCCTTCCCTCCAGTGCCTTGCCTCGGGCGATGACGGCCTCATCAAACTTGATCATGAGAGTGGTGCACTTGTGCCGGTGCACCGTGACCTTGGCGGAGAAGCCGCTGTGTGTTAGAATGGCCTCCACCGCGCCCCCGGTGAAAGCGGCACAGTTGAGCGTGCTGTTTTCTTTGGGCACCGAGGTGAAGGCGTTGATCAGGGGCTCTTTCTCAATGATATAGTAGATCTTGTCGTAGTCGTTGGCCTGCTCCAGCTTGTCCTTGCCGAACAGGGCCCTCCACACCGACACCTGGGGAACCGAGGGGTAACGGAAGGCAGAGAAAGGTGAAGGTTTGTTTGTGTTTATGCTTATGTCTGAGGTCAGGTCTGTTGAAGTGGAGGTCAAGTCGCTGCTACAGCCAAGAGCCATTCATACCTAGGCTATATTTGTATTACGTTATAGCCTAATGTTATGTGAATGTCAGTATAATGTCATACATTGGTTGTTATTACACTAATGAAAAAGTCTAGTATGTGAATCACACACAATGTGCAAAGTTCTCTTGGTCATGCCTTGATGAAGAGCAGTATGTTCAACACTTTGGTTTCCTTTTCCATTCTTCTCTCAAAACCAGCACATCAGCAGGCTGGCCCCCACGCCTTGACCGAAGTCTGCCAAGCGTGCCTGCAGCTCAGAGTACACCCGACTCAGAGTACACCCGACGCAGAAGTACACCCGACGCAGAGTACACCCGAGGATGAGTACACCCGACGATGAGTACACCCGGCGATGAGTACACCCGACGCAGAGTACACCCGACGCAGAGTACACCCGACGCAGAGTACACCCGACGCAGAGTACACCCGACGCAGAGTACACCCGACGATGAGTACACCCGACGCAGAGTACACCCGACGCAGAGTACACCCGACGCAGAGTAAACCCGACGATGAGTACACCCGACGATGAGTACACCCCGACGCAGAGTACACCCGACGCAGAGTACACCCGACGCAGAGTACACCCGACGCAGAGTACACCCGACGCAGAGTACACCCGACGCAGAGTACACCCGACGCAGAGTACACCTGACGCAGAATACACCTGACTCTGGCAGTACTGCACCATTTCAGAGAAGGGTCTGGTGAGCGAATGCTCTAGAATCGCAGACTTGCCCCTGGTGAAGCGAGTCTCCATTTTCTACAGGGGGAGAGAAAGGTGAGGAGAGTGAGTGACTGTCAACAACAGCAGAATGTTGGTGTATAATAAAATATCAGCACATGACTGTTGGTGCTTTCAAGACAACTGGGAACTCTGGAAAACAACGAGGTCAAATCATGACGAAAGTGATCTTTAGGTCGTAACTCCAGAAGGATGCCCGAGTTGGATGACAGTTCAAATGATTTTTCCCAGTGGGAACTAGTTTTCCAGAGATCCCAGTTGTCTTGAACGCACTGAAGTCGGAGATTTCCCAGTTCCCAGTTATTTTGAACGCGGCATTAGTACCTAACATCACCCAATGACTGTTCTGACAACCCTCCATCAATTTCAACACATCAGGAAACGTGCTGCTACGGTTAGATGCTCTTGAACAGAATATGAATGAAAACAAGGATTATTTCATTCAATGAGCACACATGGTGGAAAGTTGACTCTGAAACATGCACGGAGAAGAAATAAACATAGCCGATATTATTACGGGTGATACGTCACACTCACACATCATAATATGAATGTTGAAATATCTTCTGTTGAAACATTATGGTATTGTAACGGCGTTCGTTCGTCGAGAGAGAGTCGGACCGAAATGCAGCGTGGTGGTTACTCATGTCTTTAATGAAACAAATGACGATACATGAAATAACTTATAAATACAAAAACAACAAACGGAACGTGAAACCTAATACAGCCTATCTTGTGAACACTACACAGAGACAGGAACAATCACCCACGAAATACACAGTGAAACCCTGGCTACCTAAATATGGTTCCCAACCAGAGACAACGAGAATCACCTGACTCTGATTGAGAACCGCCTCAGGCAGCCAACCTAAGCTACACCCCTACTCAGCCGCAATCCCAATGCCTACAAAACCCCAATACGAAACACAACATATAAACCCATGTCACACCCTGGCCTGACCAAATATATAACGAAACACAAAACACTATGACCAAGGCGCGACAGGTATTGATACAATTAAAATATTACAGTTTTCATAAATCCGTATTTTAAACAGATTTTTTAAACCTACACAAATAAAAAAATAAAAAATCCAGTAGAGGCCACTATTGTCCCATTTATCCACTGGTAATGGATGTTTGCTTAACGGCACAAAGGGAAAATAAACATTGGGGCCATGGAAGGAAGAAGAACACAAAAACAAACAGACACTGGCTGCAATTCTCAATGCAGCACTCACTCAAGTGTAATAGACTTTGTTCCCCTTTACTCCCTACCACCAAAACCTCATAAGCATATGGACACCACCTGCCATGGGACACTAATGCCATGAGTCAGGAACGTTTCTGTCATCTGAAAAAGCATACATGCAGTGATTATAGTGTATGCCAACTACACTGGGTTGTTTTTGTTAAGTGTAATTTCCAGTAAGGTTACTGGGTTTTCCTGACTCTGACGGTAAACAGACCGCCCCTCTCTATGTATCGTGGAACACACTTACCAGACTTCACTATCTGTGTGTGTCTGTGTGTGTCTGTGTGTGTCTGTGTGTGTAATTACATCCATATGTGTGAAAGGTTGGATGTAATAGATGTATATATCATGGGGAAAAAATAATGGGACGACTAATACAAACCAGCATATCTTCAGCACTTTCTCTTGTCCCTTTAAGCCTGATCTCGTCACAAGCTTCAAAGGGCCTTGTTTGTTTTCCGATGACAAACTTTGACTCTGGGTAGGAACCAATCAATATTTGGAGGCGTCTGTGTATAAAGAGTTATTTCATCTATTGGGAAACCGCATTACAAACACATTGATTCCCCGAAGTGGGAAGTGAAACCAGCTTTAGGTACTTGATACAAAGCCTTATTGAGCACCTGGACATTCTGCTTGTGGTTTGTCATGAGTGGTTGTGGTTTGTCATAACAGAGTGTTGGACCGTAAGAGATAAGAAGATTACAACTCTCGTCGGCAGCCTGGGTTGACCTTGTCTGGGGATTGTTTGTGGGTTTTAGTTTAGCCTCTGGATCTGGTGTGGTGCAGCTACACTCAGAATGACTACAGTGGTTCTATGGCTCTTCATTGTGGCTGGAACGTGCCACAGCGTTCTCTGTTCAGGTAACCTGTGTTAATGGACTGTAATTACATGTTCATTTGGGTTCATATGTCTGAAGGTACGGCCGCCTTACTGCATTGTCCGTCTCCACTGGCAACATATGCTTCTATTGTTAAACTGAGAGCTCAATTTAACACAAAAACTCACTAGTATGTAGCTGATGTACAATACATTAAATACCCCAGATAGTATGAATATGAGTATGAATGAAGCCCCAGGTAACTGTTTGTTGTAGCACGGAGTCTGTTGTAGCATGAACTAAAACATTTGTTTTGGTTTCAGAGGACCACCTGCGCGACATGGACAGTTTCATAAGTGCTGTAGAGCAGGCTGAGGGCTCTAACCCAGACCTGTCCCCACTAGCCCTTGTGAGGAGGCTCCGCAGGACGGCCGGACACGAGGACCCACTCACCCTGCACTTCCTGGGGGCCTCCAACAACATCAGCCACACCCACACCTCCGTGTTCAACACCACTCTCTTTGGCTTCTTCGACAAAGCCATCC
>NW_025744486.1:0-9959 GCF_021184085.1 Oncorhynchus gorbuscha | reverse complement strand
GTTTTCGGTTGTGGACTTGAATAAACTCTGTTTCTGTTAAGTCGCTTTTGGGTCCTCACTTCACCTGCATAACACCCGGGTCCGTGCAGATTCACGGGCTATACGATGTTCAGAACGAGATTGGTAGAGGCAACTGGTTAATTAGTGGCTGTTGTAAAATCGATATTCTGATATTCTTTGAGTTAATTTGGGAAATTGAAACTCAATAAAAACTAGTTTTCCCATGGTGCCCCAGGTTAATGAGTTAATAATTGCGTGATTCAGTTAATCACGCAATTAGAAACTTTAATCATTCGATGAACAACAGTCGTCACATTAACTAATACAACGTCACGACACTGCTTCTACAATGATCTTCAACTTGGCCATCATTTCCACATACAGAGTCACGTTTATATACTTTCCAATTGAAAGCTATGATGTCAATCTGATTAACTACCAAGGTGTCCTTTGACATAACACATTAGTGAGAGCAACATTTCTGAACAGGTCTCATAACCGTGTCTGGACCAACATAAGCAACATTTCTGAACAGGTCTCATAACAGTGTCTGGACCAACATAAGCAACATTTCTGAACAGGTCTCATAACCGTGTCTGGACCAACATAAGCAACATTTCTGAACAGGTCTCATAACCGTGTCTGGACCAACATAAGCAACATTTCTGAACAGGTCTCATAACCGTGTCTGGACCAACATAAGCAACATTTCTGAACAGGTCTCATAACCGTGTCTGGACAAACATAAGCAACATTTCTGAACAGGTCTCATAACCGTGTCTGGACCAACATAAGCAACATTTCTGAACAGGTCTCATAACCGTGTCTGGACAAACATAAGCAAAATTTCTGAACAGGTCTCATAACCGTGTCTGGACCAACATAAGCAACATTTCTGAACAGGTCTCATAACCGTGTCTGGACTAACATAAGCAACATTTCTGAACAGGTCTCATAACCGTGTCTGGACCAACATAAGCAACATTTCTGAACAGGTCTCATAACAGTGTCTGGACTAACATAAGCAACATTTCTGAACAGGTCTCATAACCGTGTCTGGACCAACATAAGCAACATTTCTGAACAGGTCTCATAACAGTGTCTGGATCAACATAAGCAACATTTCTGAACAGGTCTCATAACCGTGTCTGGACCAACATAAGCAACATTTCCTGCAGTAGTTACACTAACTCCAGGACTGACCCTATTATCTGGACTGTTTTATCTCCATCTCTTCATTTAAAGACTCAATCACGGACACGCTACTGACAGTTGTGGCTGCTTCGCGTGATGTATCGTTTTCTCTACCTTCTTGCCCTTTGTGCTGTTGTCTGTGCACAATAATGTTTGTACCATGTCTTGTGCTGATACAATGTTGTGCTACTGCCATGTTGTGTTGAACCACGCTATGTTTTCATGTGTTGCTGCCATGCTGTGTTGTCTTAGGTCTCTCTTTCTGTAGTGTTGTGGTCTCTCTGGTTGTGGTGTGTGTTTTGTCTTATTTTTTTATTTTTATTTTTAATCCCAGCCCCCGTCCCCACAGGAGGCCTTTTGCCTTTTGGTAGGACGTCATTGTAAATAAGAATTTGTTCTTAACCGACAGGTTAAATTACATTTTTACAAATAAAAATAAAATCTCCATCGTTCTGCCTAATAGTTCCACCAATCTGCCTTGCAGCCTTTGATAAGATATATTATGAGGGATTTTTATATCTTTGGGCCTCTCTAGCGTCTTTCTGCACCTGGCAACCCGCCCCCCCTCCCATTACAACAATTAGCCATGACATTTTTCCCACACTCACCATAATCATGTACCCCTCCACACTTGGCACATCTTTTCTTTCTTTTACACTGACTCTACCATTACCAATTACCAACCGGGCTAATGTGACTACACCTCTCTCTTTCTTAACGGCATTGCTTAATCAAATATGGTGTAGATGAGACCCCATGGTCGCAACAAACACCGGTGCAACTTTCCTCTCTGACACATTATTTACTACATTCACCCTCTTCACTCCCCCTCAACACTAGAAGCGCCACTGCTTATAGCAGGGCCATTATTTTTCCTTTCACCTTTCACCACATACCATCCAGGTCCTTGACTTTCATCATCCCTACCCATTCCATCAGAACTATCATCCATGTCGACCACAGTCCAGCACAGCTGTTGCTAAACCGCCTACCACAATATGGAACGATTGATTCTGTTTAACTTCTTCACAAACACTCAAACACCAGCCAACTTCCTCACTCGCGACTGTCACCACCTTTACGCAGCTGATGCTGGCTATTTAATTGGGAATGAAATGGGAAGCGCAGCGTCTTTGGGAGGAGACGCACTGAGACGGGAGTCTCAACACTAAAAGACAGCTTCAAGGCTAAAGTGCTGAACAGGATTGTTTATTAAAAGCAGGCCTCTATTTTCACACTCACTTATTCTGTCTTTCTCTCTGGAAAGTGTGTAGTTGATATAGGGACATTGGAGTGGATTTTATGAGTGACAAGCAGCAGTACATAGTAGAACAGGATTGTGTGTGCCGATATTGAGTCTTTGTTCCATGTTGTCCTACCTACACAGACAGCACAATTGGGAGATATTTGAATAAGCCCCCTGGATTTCTTAGTTTAGGTTGTGTTGAAGGACAGTATTAATACAGGGAGCTGGGAGGAGGAGGCTGAGCACACCACATATAGTGATGTCAGCAGCTGGGACTGCCTGGAAGTCTGCACACAAAGCAAAATGAGGGACGTGTGAGGACTGTGTTTGCATGTGTGTATGTGTGCACGTGTGTGTGTACTCACACATGCACCTGTGCTGCATACGTGCCTATGTCTGCAACCTAGTGATGTGGGATGGAAATTATAACCACATCAAACCAGGCCAACATCATTAATAACTGAGATATGCTAATGTAAAGAATACTACCAAGAGGGATCTGCTTTATTAAAACGTAATTCTTTCTACTTTACAAACATGTACTCTAAAATGATGAAAAAAAAGATAAACGAAAGTTACAGTACATCCATTCATCATAATACCATCTAAGGTAATGTCATGCGGAGCAAGGAGTAGAATCATCCTCACATATTGCTAGACAGACATCATACTGTTGATGGAGAGCGTGGAGCTAAAGAGAGAGACTGCCCCAGGTGGGGAAGAGTGAGATAGAAGAGACATGAAGACATTAGATCACAGGAAGGAACCAGGACGGATGATAAAAGGATAAATGTTAGAGAAAATTATGATTGAGAAAAAGCAACCATGACAACCATCTGTCAACCATCTGTCACAGACTCCTACCTTTTTAGTCTTCAGAACTTAACTTATAAATATACATATTATGAAACAACATCAGACATGATCAGCAGAATCTGCGGCAGTACTAACTGCTGTCATAAGGGGAATTCCCCCTTTTCCTTCTTCAGACTTTGATGGGTTATCAGACATGTCAGAGACATAATTCTCCTGGGGATGGTGTTATTCTTTGACTCTTTGTATCAATATTTAAATATTGGTGATCTAATCACATTCATTATACTGATAAGACATAAAACAACATGAAAAAGCTCCCTGGCAACATGTCAAAGGCTGCTGTAACGGTTTTCTCGTGTCGAAGGAGAGGCGGACCAAAACGCAGCGTGGTTATTATTCATGGTTCTTTAATAAATAAACTATACATGAAAAGACTAACAAAAACCAAGAAATGTGAAAAACCAAAACAGCCCTCTCTTGTGCAAACACAGAGACAGGAACAATCACCCACAAAACTAAACACCAAACAGGCTACCTAAATATGGTTCCCAATCAGAGACAATGACTAACACCTGCCTCTGATTGAGAACCATATCAGGCTAAACACAGAAACAGACAAACTAGACACACAACATAGAATGCCCACTCAGATCACACCCTGACCAAACAAAACATAGAAACATACAAAGCAAACTATGGTCAGGGTGTGAGTTGGGTGGGCAGTCTGTTTGTTTTTCTATGATTTCCGGATTTGTATGTTTCGGCCTAGTTTGCTTCTCAATCAGAGGCAGGTGTCATTAGTTGTCTCTGATTGAGAATCATACTTAGGTAGCCTGGGTTGCACTGTTTGTTTGTGGGTGATTGTTTATGCTAGTTGCTTGTGTCAGCACAGGTCTCATTTGTAGCGTCACAATCGTTTTTGCATGCAGTGTTCAGTACTTTCTTTAATTAAATATTCACTATGAACACATGCCACACTGCATTTTGGTCCTCTGATCCTTCTCGCCTCTCCTCTTCAGATGAAGAGGAGGAAGACCGTGACTGCTGCGCCTACACTTGACACCTAGTGGCTTTCGGAAAGTATTCACCCTCTTGGCATTTTTCCTATTTTGTTGCCTTACAACCTGGAATAAAAATATATTTTTTGGGGGGTTTGTATAATTTGATTTGCAGAATATTTCTTGTGAAACAAACTTTGTCAATACTTTGTTAGGGCCACCTTTCACAGCAATGACTGATGTAAGTGTCTTGGGTATGTCTCAATAAACTTGGTACATCTAGCCACTGGGATTTTTGTCCATTATTCAAGGCAAAACTGCTCCAGATCCTTCAAGTTGGATGAGTTCTGCTGGTGTACAGCAATCTTTAAGTCATAGCACAGATTCTCAATTGGGTTGAGGTCTGGGCTTTGACTAGGCCATTACAAGACATTTAAAAGTTTCCCCTTAAACCACTCGTGTTGCTTCAGCAGTATACTTAGGGTCATTGTCCTGCTGGAAGGTGAACCTCTGTCCCAGTCTCAAAAAGCAATGGCTTTTTTCTGACTACTCTTCCGTAAGGCCCAGCTCTGTGGAGTGTATGGCTTAAAGTGTCATGCAGGTGAAAGAGGACCCAAAAGCGACTTGGCGAAAACAGAGTCTTTAATCCAGTAAAGTAAATACAAACGAAAAAACAACTTTCACTCGAAATGACGAGGACAAACTGGAGACTCGATCTTGAACAGCAGGTGAACAGCAGGTTGCCTCGGGAAGGCACTTGAACCAGACAGACTCAGACACCTGCTCACCACGCAGCATCTGAGGAAAACACGACACGACAGGGCGATACACAATCACAGCACGGTGAATTCTAAACAAGGAACCGACAGGACAGGAACGGAACACAAAGGAAGAAATAGGGACTCTAATCAGGGGAAAGGATCGGGAACAGGTGTGGGAAGACTAAATGATTGATTAGGGGAATAGGAACAGCTGGGAGCAGGAACGGAACGATAGAGAGAAGAGAGAGCGAGAGAGTGAGAGAGGGAGGGGGAGAGAGAGGGATAGAAAGAGGGAAAGAACCTAATAAGACCAGCAGAGGGAAACGAATAGAATGGGGAGCACAGGGACAAGACATGATAATAAATGACAAACATGACAGTACCCCCCCCACTCACCGAGCGCCTCCTGGCGCACTCGAGGAGGAATCCTGGCGGCAACGGAGGAAATCATCAATGAGTGCACGGTCCAGCACGTCCCGAGACGGAACCCAACTCCTCTCCTCAGGACCGTAACCCTCCCAATCCACTAAGTATTGGTGACCCCGTCCCCGAGAACGCATGTCCATGATCTTATGTACCTTGTAAATAAGTGCGCTCTCGACAAGGACGGGAGGGGGGGAGGGAAGACGAACGGGGTGCGAAGAAAGGGCTTAACACAGGAGACTTGGAAGACAGGATGGACGCGACGAAGATGTCACGGAAGAAGCAGTCGCACAGCGACAGGATTGACGACCTGGGAGACACGGAACGGACCAATGAACCGCGGAGTCAACTTACGAGAAGCTGTCGTAAGAGGAAGGTTGCGAGTGGAAAGCCACACTCTCTGGCCGCAACAATACCTTGGACTCTTAATCCTGCGTTTATTGGCGGCTCTCACAGTCTGTGCCCTGTAACGGCAAAGTGCAGACCTCACCCTCCTCCAGGTGCGCTCACAACGTTGGACAAACGCTTGAGCGGAGGGAACGCTGGACTCGGCAAGCTGGGATGAGAACAGAGGAGGCTGGTAACCCAGACTACTCTGAAACGGAGATAACCCGGTAGCAGACGAAGGAAGCGAATTGTGAGCGTATTCTGCCCAGGGGAGCTGTTCTGCCCAAGACGCAGGGTTTCTGAAAGAAAGGCTGCGTAGTATGCGACCAATCGTCTGATTGGCCCTCTCTGCTTGACCGTTAGACTGGGGATGAAACCCGGAAGAGAGACTGACGGACGCACCAATCAAACGACAGAACTCCCTCCAAAACTGTGACGTGAATTGCGGGCCTCTGTCTGAAACGGCGTCTAACGGGAGGCCATGAATTCTGAATACATTCTCAATAATGATTTGTGCCGTCTCCTTAGCGGAAGGAAGTTTAGCGAGGGGAATGAAATGTGCCGCCTTAGAGAACCTATCGACAACCGTAAGAATCACAGTCTTCCCCGCAGACAAAGGCAGACCGGTAATGAAGTCTAAGGCGATGTGAGACCATGGTCGAGAAGGAATGGGGAGCGGTCTGAGACGACCGGCAGGAGGAGAGTTACCCGACTTAGTCTGCGCGCAGTCCGAACAAGCAGCCACGAAACGGCGCGTGTCACGCTCCTGAGTCGGCCACCAAAAGCGCTGGCGAATAGACGCAAGAGTGCCTCGAACACCGGGATGACCAGCTAACTTGGCAGAGTGAGCCCACTGAAGAACAGCCAGACGAGTGGAAACAGGAACGAAAAGGAGGTTACTAGGACAAGCGCGGCGACGCAGTGTGCGTGAGTGCTTGCTTAACCTGTCTTTCAATTCCCCAGACTGTTAACCCGACAACACGCCCATAAGGAAGAATCCCCTCGGGATCAGTAGAAGCCACAGAAGAACTAAACAGACGGGATAAGGCATCAGGCTTGGTGTTCTTGCTACCCGGACGGTAAGAAATCACAAACTCGAAACGAGCGAAAAACAACGCCAACGAGCTTGACGGGCATTAAGTCGTTTGGCAGAACGGATGTACTCAAGGTTCTTATGGTCTGTCCAAACGACAAAAGGAACGGTCGCCCCCTCCAACCACTGTCGCCATTCGCCTAGGGCTAAGCGGATGGCGAGCAGTTCACGGTTACCCACATCATAGTTGCGCTCAGATGGCGACAGGCGATGAGAAAAATAAGCGCAAGGATGAACCTTATCGTCAGACTGGAAGCGCTGGGATAGAATGGCTCCCACGCCTACCTCTGAAGCGCCAACCTCGACAATGAATTGTCTAGTGACGTCAGGAGTAACGAGGATAGGAGCGGACGTAAAACGTTCTTTTAGAAGATCAAAAGCTCCTGGGCGGAACCGGACCACTTAAAACACGTCTTGACAGAAGTAAGAGCTGTGAGAGGGGCAGCAACTTGACCGAAATTACGAATGAAACGCCGATAGAAATTAGCGAAACCTAAAAAGCGCTGCAACTCGACACGTGACCTTGGAACGGGCCAATCACTGACAGCTTGGACCTTAGCGGAATCCATCTGAATGCCTTCAGCGGAAATAACGGAACCGAGAAAAGTAACGGAGGAGACATGAAAAGAGCACTTCTCAGCCTTTACGTAGAGACAATTCTCTAAAAGGCGCTGTAGAACACGTCGAACGTGCTGAACATGAATCTCGAGTGACGGAGAAAAATCAGGATATCGTCAAGATAGACAAAACAAAGATGTTCAGCATGTCTCTCAGAACATCATTAACTAATGCCTGAAAAACAGCTGGCGCATTGGCGAGACCGAACGGCAGAACCCGGTACTCAAAATGCCCTAACGGAGTGTTAAACGCCGTTTTCCACTCGTCCCCCTCTGATGCGCACGAGATGGTAAGCGTTACGAAGGTCCAACTTAGTAAAGCACCTGGCTCCCTGCAGAATCTCGAAGGCTGATGACATAAGGGGAAGCGGATAACGATTCTTAACCGTTATGTCATTCAGCCCTCGATAATCCACGCAGGGGCGCAGAGTACCGTCTTCTTCTTAACAAAAAGAACCCCGCCCCGGCCGGAGAGGAAGAAGGCACTATGGTACCGGCGTCAAGAGACACAGACAAATAATCCTCGAGAGCCTTACGTTCGGGAGCCGACAGAGAGTATAGTCTACCCCGAGGAGGAGTGGTCCCCGGAAGGAGATCAATACTACAATCATACGACCGGTGAGGAGGAAGGGAGTTGGCTCGGGACCGACTGAAGACCGTGCGCAGATCATGATATTCCTCCGGCACTCCTGTCAAATCGCCAGGTTCCTCCTGAGAAGTAGGGACAGAAGAAACGGGAGGGATGGCAGACATTAAACACTTCACATGACAAGAAACGTTCCAGGATAGGATAGAATTACTAGACCAATTAATAGAAGGATTATGACATACTAGCCAGGGATGACCCAAAACAACAGGTGTAAACGGTGAACGGAAAATCAAAAAATAAATAGTCTCACTGTGGTTACCAGATACTGTGAGGTTTAAAGGTAATGTCTCAAATCTGATACTGGGAAGATGACTACCATCTAAGGCGAACATGGGCGTAGGCTTCTCTAACTCTCTGAAAGGAATGTCATGTTTCCGAACCCATGCTTCGTCCATGAAACAACCCTCAGCCCCAGAGTCTATCAAGGCACTACATGTAGCACCCGAACCGGTCCAGCGTAGATGGACCGACAAAGTAGTACAGGATTTTGATGGAGAGACTTGAGTAGTTGCGCTCACCTGTAGCCCTCCGCTTACAGATGAGCTCTGGCTTTTACTGGACATGAATTAACAAAATGTCCAGCAACTCCGCAATAGAGGCACAGGCGGTTGGTGATCCTCCGTTCCCTCTCCTTAGTCGAGATGCGAATCCCTCCCAGCTGCATGGGCTCAGTCTCAAAGCCAGAGGAGGGAGATGGTTGCGATGCGGAGCAGGGAAACACCGTTGATGCGAGCTCTCTTCCACGAGCCCGGTGACGAAGATCTACCCGTCGTTCTATGCGGATGGCGAGAGCAATCAAAGAGTCCACATCTGAAGGAACCTCCCGGGAGAGAATCTCATCCTTAACCACTGCGTGGAGTCCCTCCAGAAAACGAGCGAGCAGCGCCGGCTCGTTCCACTCACTAGAGGCAGCAAGAGTGCGAAACTCAATAGAATAATCCGTTATGGACCGTTCACCTTGGCATAAGGAAGCCAGGGCCCTAGAATCCTCCCTACCAAAAACTGAACGGTCAAAAACCCGAATCATCTCCTCTTTAAAGTTCTGGAACTTGTTAGAGCAATCAGCCCTTGCCTCCCAGATAGCTGTGCCCCATTCTCGAGCCCGGCCAGTAAGGAGTGAAATGACGTAAGCAACCCGAGCTCTCTCTCTAGAGTATGTGTTGGGTTGAGAGAGAACACAATCTCACACTGCGTGAGAAAGGAGCGGCACTCAGTGGGCTGCCCGGAGTAGCAAGGTGGGTTATTAACCCTAGGTTCTGGAGGCTCGGCAGGTCAGGAAGTAACAGGTGGCACGAGACGTAGACTCTGGAACTGTCCAGAGAGGTCGGAAACCTGAGCGGCCAGGTTCTCCACGGCATGGCGAGCAGCAGACAATTCCTGCTCGTGTCTGCCGAGCATGGCTCCTTGGATCTCGACGGCAGTGTAACGAGCGTCTGAAGTCGCTGGGTCCATTCCTTGGTCGGTTCCTTCTGTCATGCAGGTGAAAGAGGACCCAAAAGCGACTTGGCGAAAACAGAGTCTTTAATCCAGTAAAGTAAATACAAACGAAAAAAAACAACTTTCACAGGTGTGGGAAGACTAAATGATTGATTAGGGGAATAGGAACAGCTGGGAGCAGGAACGGAACGATAGAGAGAAGAGAGAGCGAGAGAGTGAGAGAGGGAGGGGAGAGAGAGGGATAGAAAGAGGGAAAGAACCTAATAAGACCAGCAGAGGGAAACGAATAGAATGGGGAGCACAGGGACAAGACATGATAATAAATGACAAACATGACA
>NW_025744485.1:0-9960 GCF_021184085.1 Oncorhynchus gorbuscha | reverse complement strand
TAAGGCTATAAGCCTGTATTGAGGACCAGTCAGGGTTAGGGAGTAACTGATTACATGTGATCAGGTACATGTAATCCCTTTTTACAAAAACTGTAATCAGTTACGTTACCAGCAAAAATAAAAAAAAAAAAAAATCAGATTACAGATACTTTGAAAAACTAGGTGATTACTTATTAATTCAGAAAGAGTGTTTGCGTAGAAAAAAAAAGTTATTGATTATGCTTGGGACAGGTAACTAGTAACTTTAAGTTGTGAAAGTAATCTACAACCCTGCACCCAGTGATTCCATTGACCTCTAGGTATCCTTGTGCTCCTTACGCCCTGCCTCAGCCTGCTGTTAGTCAGAACACTCTGCCAAATGATCTTCCACGGAGTAACATTGGGATTCAAGGCAGGTTGAGTCGATGTTCAGTAATGCCCTAGGTTATGCTCACAGCTAACGTGACCTGGATTAAATCTTATGGAACAACAACTAAACTCAACAAAAAAAGAAACGTCCTCTCACTGTCAATTGCGTTTATTTTCAGCAAACTTAACACGTGAAATATTTGTATGAACATAAGATTCAACAACTGAGACAAACTGAACAAGTTCCACAGAACAGAAATGGAATAATGTGTCCATGAACAAAGTGGGGTCAAAATCAAAAGTAACAGTCTCCATCTCGTGTGGCCACCAGCTCCATTAAGTACTGCAGTGCATCTCCTCTTCATGACCTGCACCAGATTTGCCAGTTCTTGCTGTGAGTTGTTACCCCACTCTTCCACCAAGGCACCTACAAGTTCCCAGATTTCTGGGGGAATGGCCCAAGCCCGTCACCCTCCAATCCAACAGGTCCCGGACGTGCTCAATGGGATTGAGATCCGTCTTCGCTGGCCATGGCAGAACACTGACATTCCTGTCTTGCAGGAAATCACACACAGAATGAGCAGTATGGCTGATGGCATTGTCATGCTGGAGGGTCATGTCAGGATGAGCCTGCAGGAAGGGAAGCACATGAGGGAGGAGGATGTCTTCCCCTGTAACGCACACCATTGAGATTGCCTGCAATGACAACAAGCTCAGTCCGATGATGCTGTGACACACCTCCCCAGACCATGACGGACCTCCACCTCCAAATCGGGTCCCGCTCTAGAGTACAGGCCCCAGTGTAACGCCATTCCTTCGACGATAAACGCCAATCCGTCCATCACCCCTGGTGAGACAAAACCGCGACTTCTGCCAATGAAGAGCACTTTTGCCAGTCCTGTCTGGCGACGGTGGGTTTGTGCCCATAGGCGACATTGTTGCCAGTGATGTCTGGTGAGGACCTGCCTTACAACAGGCCTACAATCCCTCAGTCCAGCCTCTCTCAGCGTATTGCAGAAAGTCTGAGCACTGATGGAGGGATTGTGCATTCCTGGTGTAACTCAGGCAGTTGTTGTTGCCATCCTGTACCTGTCCCGCAAGTGTGATGTTCGGATGTACCGATCCTGTGCAGGTGTTGTTACACGTGCACTGCGAGGGCGATCAGCTGTCCGTCTTGTCTCCCTGTACTGCTGCCTTAGGCATCTTACAGTATGGACATTGCAATGTATTGCCCTGGCCACATCTTTAGTCCTCATGCCTCCTTGCAGCATGCCTAAGGCACATTCACCCAGATGAGCAGGGACCCCAGGCATCTTTGTTTTGGTGTTTTTCAGAGTTAGTAGAAAGGTCTCTTTGGTGTCCTAAGTTTTTATAACTGTGACCTTAATTGCCTACCGTCTGTAAGCTGTTAGTGTCTTAACGTGAACAGTTCCACAGGTGCATGTTCATTAATTGTTTATGGTTCATTGAACAAACATTGGAAACAGTGTTTAAACCATTTACAATGAAGCTCTGTGAAGTTATTTGGATTTTTACAAATTTATCTTTGAAAGACAGGGTCCTGAAAAAGGAACGTTTCTGAGTTTAGTTTCTGCAAGAGTGGAATGCTCTCTCCCCTGAAGAGCTCCTCCAATGCATGTACTTAACTTCAATTAATTTGTGTTAACTCCCAGCATTAAGCAGGGCTAATGACTGAGTGAGTGAGTGCACTGTCATTACCTTGCTTTGCTTGACATCAAATGGCAATTGATGGCCCTCACTGAAAAGTACAGTAATGCACAGATTTGGGGGTTGATGAGCAAAAGCTAAAGCAGGAAGCACCAGTGACTCAGTCAGTAAAATAATGGCCAGATGAAGCAGATGCAAAGCTACAGGACTGTATTGCTAGCACAGACTAGAATATGTTCCGGGATTCTTCCGATGGCATTGAGGAGTACACCACATCAGTCACTGGCTTCATCAATAAGTGCACCGAAGACGTCGTCCCCACAGTGACTGTATGTAAATAACCCAACCAGAATGGATTACAGGCAACATCCACACGAGCTAAAGGGTAGAGCTGCCACTTTCAAGGAGCGGTACTCTAACCCGGAAGCTTATACGAAATCCCGCTATGTCCTCCGACGAACCTTCAAAAAGTAAAATTGTCAATACAGGACTAAGATTGAATCGTACCACTCCGGCTCCGACGCTCATCGGATGTGGAAGGGCTTGCAAACTATTCCACACAACAAAGGGAAGCACAGCCACGAGCTGCCCAGTGACACGAGCCCACCAGACGAGCTAAATTACTTCTATGTTCGCTATGAGGTAAGTAACACTGAAGCATGCATGAGAGCATCAGCTGTTCCGGACGACTGTGTGATCACGCTCTCCGTAGCCAATGTGAGTAAGACCTTTTAAACAGGTCAACATTCACAAGGCCCCAGACGGATAACCATGACGTGTACTCTGAGCATGCGCTGATCAACTGGCAAGTGGCTTCACTGACATTTTCAACCTGTCCATGACTGAGTCTATAATACCAACATGTTTCAAGCAGACCACCATAGTTCCTGTGCCCAAGAACACTAAGGTAACCTGCCTAAATGACAACCGATCCGTAGCACTCACGTTTGTAGGCATGAAGTGCTTTGAAAGGCTGGTCATGGCTCACATCAACACCATTATCCCAGAAACTCTAGACCCACTCCAATTTGCATACCGCCCGAACAGATCCATAGATGATGCAACCTCTATTGCACTCCACAGTGCCCTTTTCCACCTGGACAAAAGGAACACCTATGTGAGAATGCTATTCATTGACTACAGCTCAGCGTTCAACACCATAGTGCCCTCAAAACTCATCACTAAGCTAAGGACCCTGGGACTAAACACCTCCCTCTGCAACTGGATCCTGGACTTCCTGACGGGCCGCCCCCAGGTGGTAAGTGTAGGTGGCAACACATCCACCACACTGATCCTCAACACGAGGGCCCATCAAGGGTGCATGCTAAGTCCCCTCCTGTACTCCCTGTTCACTCATGACTGCATGGCCAGGCACAACTCCAACACCCTCATCAAGTTTGCTGATGACACAACAATGGTAGGCCTGATCTCCGACAATGATGAGACCTAGCCATGTGGTGCCAGGACAACAACCTCTCCCTCAACATGATCAAGACAAAGGAGATGATTGTGGACTACAGGAAAAGGAGGACTGAGCACGCCCCCATTCTCATCGACAGGCAGCAGTGGAGCAGGTTGAGAACTTCACGTTCCTTGGTGTCCACATCACCAACAAACTATCATGGTCCAAACACATGAAGACAGTTGTGAAGAGGGCACGACAAAGCCTATTCCCCCTTAGGAGACTGAAAAGATTTGGCATGGGTCCTCAGATCCTCAAAAAGTTCTACAGCTGCCCCATTGAGAGCATCCTGACTGGTTGCGTCACTGCCTGGTATGGCAACTGCTCAGCTTCCGACCGCAAGGCACTATAGAGGTTTGTGCGTATGGCCCAGTACATCACTGGAGCCAATCTTCCTGCCATTCAGGACCTCTATACGAGTCAGTGTCAGAGGAAGGCCCTAAAAATTGTCAAAGACTCCAGCCAACCTGGCCATAGACTGTTCTTTCTGCTACCGTCAAGCGGTACCGGAGCACCAAGTCTAGGTCCAAAAAGGCTTCTTAACAGCTTCTACCCACAAGCCATAAGACTCCTGAACAGCTAATCAAAGGGCTACTCAGACCCCTCTTTTACGCTGCTGCTACTCTCTGTTTATTATCTATGCATAGCCACTTAACTCTACCTACATGTACATATGACCTCAATTACATTGACTAACCGGTGCCCCCGCACATTGACTCTGTACCAGTTTTGTATATCGCTCGCTATTGTTATTTTACTGCTGATGTTTAATTATTTGTTACTTTTATTTTCTATTTATTTACTCATCTCTATTTTACTTAACACTTTTTTTCCTTTAAAACCTCTTAAAGCATTGTTGGTAGGTCTTGTAAGTAAGCATTTCACTGTATTTGGCGCATGTGACAAATAACATTTGATTTGATTTAACATTACATTTCTTCCATGCATTGTGGGAGGATAACCAACCTTCCAATTAATGGCAATGCATTTATTAGCCACTATAAATGCTAGGTTACACAGTTTCTTCTGATAACAGTCTCCAGTTTCAACATTTCAAGATAAAACAAAAACCGGTAGAAGGGAGAATCTGTAGACATGCTGAGATAAAAAAATATATTTTAAACTCTTTGCCAGAATTCAGCCAGCTTTCACAAGACCACAATATATGCAAATATGTGACCTACTGTGCTTTACACCTAAATCAGAATAATACAGTTTCCGAGTGCATGATATTCAGTTTCACTGGCATATAGTATGTTATATGGATGGTCTTAACCTGCAGTAACTTATGTCTGAGATGATATGAACATAACTGGACATTATAACATATCTGTATCCATTCTTCATCATCAATAGCATCTCCCAGGTCTTCCTCACATTTTTGTTTGACATGTTTTGTGTCATCAGGAAAGCCTCTATCAACCCTTGATACAGTTTGGAAATCAACTATGCAGGTTTGTCATACTGCCTTAAAATATATGAAATATTTTAAGCTTCTAGCTTGTCCAGTATTTGCTGCACAGATAGAATGTAAGTGTTTATTCTGCAAAAGTTCACCTCACCTCTGTTACAGACTTGTCTTCCCTGGCTGCCTGACTCGGCTGAGACCCCTGTCAGCATCTGATCCTCCTAAAATGAGGCATGACAAAGAATTCCCTTGGTGTACATTTATACATTGTATTGTCCAAGAATAGAATCAATGGTTCAATAATTGAAATGACCATAATTCCCAGATCCCAGACTGTAGCTTTAAACTGCTGTCCTGTAGCTACTGTAGGTCTTCCCATCAATTCAATAACGAACTTTGTATCATTCAATTAATAAACTGCAAAATTCACCTAAGCTCGGTAGACTGGTCTTCCTTGGCTGTTTGACCCTGCGGGAGATGATTGCGGCAGGGTCGGCATTTTTCATGCTGCAGGCAGGAGTAGGCGGTCAGACAGATGACTGGGGAAGAAAATATTTTTGTTGTCCCACAGATTATTCTGCTTTGTATTCGTTAGCCTACATATTGTGTTAAAAGCACAACTTTTTGTCATTATTCACACACAGAATTCGCAGCTTCAACTTCAGAAGCCTACCTCTCCTTGATGGCGGTGACAGTCGAAGAGCGCCTAGTATGTGTGGTCTCATTGAAATAGAGTCGGCTGCCTACATGGACGGAGAATCACGTGGCAGTTAACTTGAATATGAATATGAAATGATCTTAAATATTTTTAGACTGTAGTTTACTACAGTGTCTGTAAATAAATATATATAATGAAAAGAAGTGGAGGGCACTCAACCAATAGGAGTCTAGGTGCAATCAAAATATGTAATCATGATTGAAAAGGAAAAGGCACAACGGGCACATAGATTAGGCTACTGTGGTTAGCGAGCATTGCGCCTTTTCATTTTCAATAAGTACCCAGCTAGCACAGTGGATCTGGAACGATTCTGGCTGAAAATCAGGGCACTCTGCTGAGAGTCAGACTCGGCCGACGTCATGTGGCCCGAGTCTGGACCACTTTCGGCAGTATTACTAATGGATACGATGCGGGGATTGAGCTCAGGCCAATTCCAGTGTTGAGTTATTGGGTTATTATGTATTACTTGGTGTTCTGGTGATTCCTTAGTTATCTGGCCCAAAAATATTACTTGGGGCTCGGGCGGATTGGGGCTACTATCTGGCAGATTATCTCACGGGCTGCTTAATATAATTAGCATTTCATTATTTACGTTTCCATATTTTCTCATTGTTTCTGTGATCAAAAAATACAGTTAACATTTCAATGAAATTCTTTAAGAGTCCTGTGTAGTATTTTAGTATTTTGATACTTTGTGCAAGGCAATCCGAAGCCTCCGGAGTGACGCAGACAGATGCCGGTTCGAGACCCGTACTGGCCGCGCCCGGGAAATCCACGATTTCGATGCACAACTTGGCCAGCATCGTCCGAGTTAGGGGAGGGTTTGGCCGTCCTGGATGCCCTTGTCCCATCGCGCAGTAGCGACTCCTGTTGCGGGCCAGGATGTACGCTGACGCGTACGCTGACATGGTCACCAGGTGTATGGTGTTTCCTCCAACACAATGTTTTTTTGTTGATGGTTATAATTTGTATGTATAAAATGTATAATAGTAATATTTAAAATGACTACATCGGGTAATTTTGTATACATTTATTAAAATTTGCATCGGCCGGCTTCTGGGGAGATTCTGGTAAACTGCCAGCAATGTCGGCTGAATGGAAACGGCCCGATGTACTTGGGCAGATTCTGGGCAGTTATTCATTTTGATTCCGGGCCGAGTCCAACACCCGATTCTGGGCCGATTCCTCATTGCTAGCTGGGTATTGATTACCCCTTTATTTTTCTCTGCCTGTAAATCGTCCTCCTAAACGGCAGGCTATATCCTATAGGTCTATAGGTCAAATAATTATCGCGTGTGGTCTCAATTAAATAGAGTACGGGACAGTTAACTTTCCAAGGTAATTTACTTCCTAAATAGGCCTATGATGAGGCTATAGTTTACTACATTGCCTAGAAATAGGCCTAAATATTGATCACCCATATTTCTCCATCTAAACATTTTCCTACTCCTAAAAGGTAGGCTATAAAATAGCTCAAGAGAAAGTGCAAGTTTCTCCAACTCTGCTCTCCTCAAACTACATCTAGCATATTGGCTGATATAGCCCAGTAATACAATGTAAGGGCCATGCAAACATCTCTGGTAATTTAACCTATTTCGTAAGTTATTTTTGCGCATTTGATATTGGCTATAGGGAGCACAATTGCTGGTACCATGGCTGGCAAGTGAGTTGCGTCACATACGCCTAAAATGACATTGCGGACTGCGGTTGGGTTTGGGACCAGTTTTTGAGGTTGTGGATGGGAGTCGGACAGGAAACCAGCGGGTGAAGGTGGGAGCGGGTTCAAGAAATCGGTCCCACGCAGACCTCTACAGTGCACCATGACAGTGAAGCTTGTAACGTTAGAGCTGATCTGTTTCACTTGTCTTTGTGCCCGTCTCCACCCCCCTCCAGGTGTCACCCATCGTCCCCATTATCCCCAATGTTGTTATGCAGGTGAATGAGGACCCAAAAGCGACTTAACAGAAACAGAGTTTATTCCAGTCTTAACAAAAAACGACTAATCCTGAATACTTTCACAGGTAATGTCCAAACAGGAATAACTGAAATCCTCTAGTCAGTAGAGGGGAACAACAGGAGAAGCGGCCACAGACTGCAGGTCGCTTCGGGTTGGCGCAGGCCGTAGCTGATGGAGACACCTGCTCACACGCAGCATCTGAAGAAGGCAAAAACACGACAGGACCAAGAACACAGTACAGCAAACAAGGATCCGACAAGGACAGAAGCGGAAACAGAGGGAGAAATAGGGACTCTAATCAGAGGGCAAAATAGGGGACAGGTGTGAAAGAGTAAACGAGGTAGTTAGGAGAATAGGAACAGCTGGGAGCAGAACAGCTGAGAGGAGAGAGAGAGAGAGAGAAAGAGAGAGAGAGAGAGAGAGAGAGAGAGAGAGAGAGAGAGAGAGAGAGAGAGAGAGAGAGAGAGAGAGAGGGAAAGAACCTAATAAGACCCCATTACAATCCAAAACCAATGTACTTTTACCTGTGTTCTCATATAGTTCTCTGCTGGTCTGTTGCCAGTACGTTTTGTTTGTCAAGCCAACCAGTGTTTTCCCCTTGCTCCTGTCTGTTTCTAGTTCCTGTTTTCTAGTTTTCCTGGTTTTGACCATTCTGCCTGCCCTGACCCTGAGACTGCCTGCCGTTCTGTACCTTTTGGACTCAGATCTGGATTGCTGACCTCTGCCTGGCCTTGACCTGTCGTTTTGCCTGGCCCCTGTTCGAGTAATAAACTTTTGTTACTCGGCATTGTCTGCATCTGGGTCTTCCCTAAAATGTGATAGTACGAACTGGTCATGACTGACCCAGCAGACTTGGACCATGTCCACGTGAACGCCATCTCCTCCCAAAGAGTGACCATTGGAAGGGACAAGGAGTGGCTGTGTGGTCTTATGGAAGGGTTCCAGACCTGGCCGAATGCCATGACGAACATTGAACACATTGCTGGAGCAAATCTGAGGGTTGTGTGCTGCCTAACAGACGGTAACTTCCAGCCCCACAGTAACTCGGGCTGTTAGCAGCGCCGTCTCCCGGCCACCACGGTTTCCTGGGAACCCCGCCCCCATCTCCCTGGAACGCTTAGATGGAGAGTCAGGCAGCTGTTGGGTGTTTCTCACCAGTTTTCCTCATCATCGAGCTAAAGCCCTCATCCTTCCCCTCGGACCGCTCTAAGAAAGCCGTACCTCATCACACTGATGTCCGGAAGGCTCTCGCCTGGGCTACGGCAGTATGAGAACAAGAGTCGGCTGTATGCTTCTGTCTGAGGAGTTCATGGCGGCGGTAAAGAGAGTTTTTGATGCTCCATTGTCCGGGTGAGAGAGCCTGCAGAAGTTACTCCAGCTTCGGCAAGACTTCTGCAGTGTGGCAGACTATGCAGTGGATGTCTGCATGTTGGTAGCTGAGAGGGTCTGGAACCTGAGGCGCTTGTTCGATGTTCCTGCACGGAGTATCGGAGGAAGTAGCGACGAGCTTGCAGCCCGGGAACTACAGACTCATCTCGACTTGTTCACGCTTTGACCATTCAATCGATGTGCGACTACGGAATGAAGGAAGGAGAGGAGATTCGATTTCACTCGCTCGCCCAGGGATTCCACCTCGCCTCTGAGGCAATCCCAGAAGTCCCCGACAGTTTCGTTGCCAAGAGAACCGAGTTCCCCGAGAGTCTCTGAAGTCTGCCGATTCACTCTCTTCCCGAGCCAATGCAACTAGGCAGAGCTAGGCTGTCTCCAGCCGAATGGCTATACAGGCTTCACACTAAGAGTTGCCTGTGCAGGACTACTGGTCATTTCGTCACCACCTGTCGACTAAAAGACCAGGCTCACCGGTAGGAGCGAGTACTCTCCTGGGCCATACGGACAACTTTTCCTCTCCCTTACTCGCACCCCTTTTCATGTAATTTTGTGTGGGGGAACCAGTCCGAAATCTCTCCAGGGTACCTCATCGACTCTGGGGAAGATGAGAGCTTTATGGCACGCTACCCTGGAGTCCGAGCTGGCATCCACACTTAGCCCTCTCCATTCCTTTGGATGTTAGAGCGCTGGACGGGCGCTCTATAGGCTGGGTCACCTACAATACCACCTCCATCAACCTACGTGTGTCAGAGAACCACAGCAGGGAGGATCCAATTAATTCTCCTCAGGTTCCTGTGGTATTGGGATTCTTCTGGCTCCAGCCGCGACACAATCCCCTTATTGACTGGTCGCTGCGTACTCCTGTGTAATACCAGGAACTCCTGGAGGTGGTCAGTAAGGCCCGGGCCACTTCGCTTCGCTGCACCGAATTCTATGACTGGGTGATTGACCTTCGCCCAGGCACCACTCCGGCCCCGGGGATGACTGTACTCTCTGTCGGGTCCGGAGAC
>NW_025744484.1:0-10020 GCF_021184085.1 Oncorhynchus gorbuscha | reverse complement strand
CACCCACCACACACGGACTGAGCAGCGTGTTAACAGGCAGCTACAGCTTGAACAGCGAAGGGAGGACGTTATGGACAGCAGAGGCATGGAGTATACAACGTGGGAAGAAATCGACAGGTGGGCGGCCGACCCAGAGAGAGTGCAGGAGCCCGCCTGGGATTCGCTGGAGCAGTGCGAAGAGGGCTATAGGCGAATGGAGTCAAAAAGAAAGACACGGCGGCGCAGAGCGAAAAACCGAAAGTCACCCCCAAATATTTATTGGGGGAGGGCTCGGAGAGAGAGTGGCTGAGTCAGGAGTCAGACCTGAGCCAACTCTCCCTGTGAATCGTGAAGAACATTTGCAGTGGGAGAGGCTGCACCACTTGGAGAATTGGACATGGGATGAAGAACTGGACGAAAAAGGACCCTGGGCTCAGCCTGGTGAATATCGTCGCCCCAAGGAGGAAATATAGGCGGCTAAAGCGGAGAGGCGCTGGTATGAGGAGGCAGCACGGCGACGCGGTTGGAAGCCCGAAAAGCAGCCCAAAAAAAATATTGGGGGGGGGGCTTAATGGGAGTATGGCTATGACAGGTAGGAGACCTGCGCAAACTCCCTGTGCTTACCGGTGGGCTAGAGAGATCAGGCAGACACCATGTTATGCTATGGAGCGCACGGTGTTTCCAAGTGCGGGTGCATAGCCCGGTGCGGCACACACCAGGCCTTCGTATTGGCCGGGCTAGAGTGGGCATCGAGCCAGGTAAGCTTGGGCAGGCTCGGTGCTCAAGAGCTCCAGTGGGCCTGCACGGTCCGGTCTATCAAGAACCACCTCCACACACCAGTCCTCCGGTAGCAGCTCCCCGCACCATGCTTCCTGTGCGTGTCCTCAATCCTGTAGCACCAGTTCCAGCACCACGCACCAGGCCTTCTGTGCGCCACGCCTGTTCAGCACAGCCAGAGCCTTCCTTCCCTCCTGCGCTGTCGGAGTCTCCCGCCTGTTCAGCACAGCCAGAGCCTTCCTTCCCTCCTGCGCTGTCGGAGTCTCCCGCCTGTTCAGCGCTATCAGAGCCTTCCTCCTCTACAGCGCTGCCGGAGCCTCCTGCCTGTTCGGAGCAGCCTGAGCTGTCAGTCTGCATGGAGCAGCCTGAGCTGCCAGTCTGCAGGGTGCTGTCAGCCTGCATGGAGCAGTCAGAGCTGTCAGTCTGCATGAAGCAGCCAGAGCTGCCAATCTGCAAGGAGCTGCTAGTCTGCAATGAGCTGCCAGTCTGCAAGGTGCTGCCAGCCTGCATGGAGCAGTCAGAGCTGTCAGCCTGCATGGAGCAGTCAGAGCTGTCAGCCTGCATGGAGCAGTCAGAGCTGTCAGTCTGCATGAAGCAGCCAGAGCTGTCAGTCTGCATGAAGCAGCCAGAGCTGTCAGTCTGCATGAAGCAGCCAGAGCTGTCAGTCTGTAAGAAGCAGCCAGAGCTGTCAGTCTGCAAGGAGCTGTCAGTCTGCAAGGAGCTGCCAGTCTGCAGGGTGCTGTCAGCCTGCATGGAGCAGTCAGAGTTGTCAGTCTGCATGAAACAGCCAGAGCTGTCAGTCTGCAAAGAGCTGTCAGTCTGCAATGAGCTGCCAGTCTGCAAGGTGCTGCCAGCCTGCATGGAGCAGTCAGAGCTGTCAGCCTGCATGGAGCAGTCAGAGCTGTTAGCCTGCATGGAGCAGTCAGAGCTGTCAGTCTGCATGAAGCAGCCAGAGCTGTCAGTCTGCATGAAGCAGCCAGAGCTGTCAGTCTGCATGAAGCAGCCAGAGCTGTCAGTCTGTAAGAAGCAGCCAGAGCTGTCAGTCTGCAAGGAGCTGTCAGTCTGCAAGGAGCTGCCAGTCTGCAGGGTGCTGTCAGCCTGCATGGAGCAGTCAGAGTTGTCAGTCTGCATGAAACAGCCAGAGGTGTCAGTCTGCAAGGAGTTGTCAGCCTGCATAGAGGAGCTAGATCCGCCAGTCAGCCATGATCTTCTAGATCTGTCAGTCAACCAGTCTCTTCCAGATCTGCCAGTCAACCAGTCTCTTCCAGATCTGCCAGTCAACCAGTCTCTTCCAGATCTGCCAGTCAACCAGTCTCTTCCAGATCTGCCAGTCAACCAGTCTCTTCCAGATCTGCCAGTCAACCAGTCTCTTCCAGATCTGCTAGTCAACCAGAATTTTCCAGATCCGCCAGCCAGCTAGGATCTACCGGAGCCCCTCAGTCCCGAGCTGCCCCTCAGTCCCGTGCTGCCCCTCAGTCCTGAGATGCCCCTCAGTCACGAGCTGCTCCTCAGTTCTGTGGGTTTCTGGGTAAGGACTATTAGGCCATGGTCGGCGGCGAGGGTGGATTATCCCAGGACGCGAAGGGGAGGAACTATGACTTTAATGGAGTGGGGTCCACGTCCCGAGCCGGAACCGCCACCATGGACACCCACCCGGACCCTCCCTATGGTTTTGAGGTGCGTCCGGGAGTCCGCACCTTAGGGGGGGGGGGGGGTTCTGTCACGCCTTGGTCATTGTATTTTGTGTTTTCGTTATATATTTGGTCAGGCCAGGGTGTGACACGGGTTTATGTTATTGTATTTTCGTATTGGGGTTTGTAGTATTTGGGATCGCGGCTGATTAGGGGTGTTGTATAGGCTTGGCTGCCTGAGGCGGTTCTCAATCAGAGTCAGGTGATTCTCGTTGTCTCTGATTGGGAACCGTATTTAGGTAGCCTGGTTTCGCTTTGTATTTCGTGGGTGATTGTTCCTGTCTCTGTGTGTATCACCAGATAGGCTGTAATTAGATTTCACGTTCCGTTTGTTGTTTTGTATTTTGTAATAGTTATTTCATGTATCGCTTTCTTCATTAAAGACATGAGTAACCACCACGCTGCATTTCGGTCCTACTCTCTTTCGACAAACGAAGAACGACGTTACACTACTGTAGGCGTGAGCAATGGCGCAAGCAAAATGTAACCCCTGTATAGGATTGTTTAGAGTACATTGCTCGAAAGGACAACAGAAAATGTATTGTAGTGTCAGAAGATGGCAGTGTGTGTGGAACAGAGAAAAAAGGGAAAAACCCAACAAACCTCAAAGTTCATCTTAATAGCACCCACAAAGATTCATACAAACAACTTTCCCGATAATTACAAGGTGAGACAGCCACCAGCTATTAGTAGCTGCATGTCAACGGCAACGATAGGACAACGAAATGTAGCAGTTTGCATGACAGGTTGCCGTGTTTCTGCTCTTAAGTCAAATGAGTAAAAAAGTAGCACTGGTTAATTTATTCATTGAGTCTGGCATGTCCACGAGACCGTGAGATGAGCCAGCCATCAGAAAATTCAACCAAACACTTGATCCCAAATGTAAAACTCCTTTTACTGCTAGACTAAATGGGTTGATTACTTTGCAAATGGATACAGTAACCCAGAAAGTTAAGGAGATTCAGAAAGAGGCATGAAATATAACCCTGTGGGTAGACAGATGGAGCATGAAAGGACTGACTGCTTCCTTTATGAGCATATCAGCCAGCTTCTATCACCCCTCCTCCAACAAGGCACAGCATGCGTTGTTCAACCTCCATAGGATTTAGCATCCACACACCAGAGAGGTAATTGACCGCACATTGACAACCAGACCGCACATTGGACACATGGGACATCCAGAGGAGAAGATCCTACTCGTCGCAACTGACAATGGGCTGAACAAAGTCAAGGCTATCAAGCTATTACAGAACAGCCAAGAGCAGTGTTGTAAAATAACTACAGTGCCATCAGAAAGTATCCATACCCCTTGACTTATTCCACATGTTGTTGTGTTCAGACTGAATTTCTCTCCAATCTACACACACCACATAATGACAAAGTGAAAACATGTTTTTAGAAATGTTTGCAAATGTATTGAAAATGAAATGCAGAAATATGTAATTTACGTAAGTATTCATACCCAATCGTCAATACCTGTACTTGAAGCACCTTTAGCAGAGATTACAGCTGTAGAGTGTCCTGTAGAGAGTCCTTCTGGGTAAGTCTCTAAGAGCTTTCCACAACTGGATTGTGCAACATTAGCTCATTATTATTTTCTAAATTCTTCAAGCTGTCAAATTGGTTGTCGATCATTGCTTGACATTTTCAGGTCTTGCAATAGATTTTCAAGTAGATTTAAGTCAAAACTAACTCAGCCACTTAAGAACATTAACTGTCTTCTTGGTAAGCAACTCCAGTGTAGATTTAGCCTTGTGTTTTAGGTTATTGTCTTGCTGAAAAGTGAATTAATCTCACAGTATCTGATGGAAAGTTGAATTAGGTTTTCTTCTATGTTTTTGCCTTTGCTTGGCTCTGTTCTGTTTCTTATTATTTTTATTCTGAAAAACTCCCCAGTCCTTAACGATTACAAGCATAACAATAACATGATGCCGCCACCACTATGCTTGAAAATATGTAGAGTAATGTGTTGTACATTTGCCCCAAAAATGACACTTTGTATTCAGTACAAAAATCAAATTGCTTTGCCACGTTTTCAGTATTACTTTAGTGCCTTGCTGAAAACAGGATACATGTTTTTGAATATTTGTATTCTGTACAGGCTTCCTTCTTTTTACTCTGACAATGAGATTAGTGGAGTGGAGTAACTATACTGAACCAGAATATAAACGCAACATGCAACAATTTCAAAGATTGTACTGAGTTACAGTTCATATAAGGAAATCAGTCAATTTAAATTAATTAATTAGGCCCTAATCTATGGATTTCACACAGGGGCGCAACTTTGGTTTTAGAAGTGTGGGGGGACATAACCTGGCCCAAAATTGTGTTGGCCATCTAAAGCTAATTTTCTGCATTTCTACACAATTCAATTTGCAGTCTCTATTTATAACAACAAAAAGTAAGCAAAAATGCATGCAGTCATCAAGCTAGTTAAGAGACCATTTTAAAATATGTTTAAGTGATTGATAAGACTGAACTAGTTCAAAGGTAATTCAATAGTCAATATTGAGTTGCACATTTAACCAATAGCCTAACAAATCTCTTTAAAAACTTTTGATTGTCTATATCAAATTTCAACCAGACCGCACAGCCAGCCCGAGCCGCATGCAAGTCCAACCCCCACTAGTCTAGTACATAACTCAACTCTCTCCCAAACAATTTCGTCCCCACCACCTTTTTTTATTCCTAAGGAAAGGTTTGGAAACAAAAGTAAAATAAAAACATTGTAAAATAAAAACACATACACCTCAAATATACATTAACACACAAACAGCAAATCGTCCATATAATTAATATCATGGGGCTATAGATTTAAGCTTAAACTGCTGTTCTGTAGCTACTGTAGATCTACCCATCAACTCAAGATGGAACTTTGTATCATTCACTGATATTATGTACTGCAAAATTCCCCTGAGCTCCATAGACTGGTCTTCCCTGGCTGTCTGACCCTGCTCGGACACCTGTCACCATCTCCTAAGAAATTATGAGCATAGTGTTGTGTACTGACTGTGCACCATGACAGTGAAGCCTGTAGAGATGTTTATTACTGTCATGTTTGTCATTTATTATCATGTCTTGTCCCTGTGCTCCCCATGCTATTCGTTTCCCTCTGCTGGTCTTATTTGGTTCTTTCCCTCCTATCCCTCTCTCTCCCCCTCCCTCTCTCACTCTCTCGCTCTCTCTTCTCTCTATCGTTCCGTTCCTGCTCCCAGCTGTTCCTATTCCCCTAATCATCATTTAGTCTTCCCACACCTGTTCCCGATCCTTTCCCCTGATTAGAGTCCCTATTTATTCCTTTGTGTTCCGTTCCTGTGCCGTCGGTTCCTCGTATTGTATTCACCATGCTGTGATTGCGTTTCGCCCTGTCCTGTCGTGTTTTTGCCGTGATTGTGTATCACCCTGTCCTGTCGTGTTTTGTGCCTTCATCAGACGCTGCGTGTGAGCAGGTGTCTCAGTCGACTACGGCCTGCGCCTACCCGGGCGACCTGCAGTCTGTGGCCGCTTCTCCAGTTGTTTTTCCCCTCTACAATCTAGAGGATTTCTGTTATTCCGTTTTGAACATTAATAAACTCTGTTTCTGTTAAGTCGCGTTTGGGTCCTCTTTCACCTGCATGACAGAAGGAACCGACCAAGGAATGGACCCAGCGACTTCAGACGCTCGTTACACTGCCGTCGAGATCCAAGGAGCCATGCTCGGCAGACACGAGCAGGAATTGTCCGCTGCTCGCCATGCCGTGGAGAACCTGGCCGCTCAGGTTTCCGACCTCTCTGGACAGTTCCAGAGTCTCGTCTCGTGCCACCTGTTACTCCCTGGCCTGCCGAGCCTCCAGAACCCAGGGTTAATAACCCACCTTGCTACTCCGGGCAGCCCACTGAGTGCCGCTCCTTTCTCACGCAGTGTGAGATTGTGTTCTCTCTCCAACCCAACACATACTCTAGAGAGAGCTCGGGTTGCTTACGTCATTTCACTCCTTACTGGCCGGGCTCGAGAATGGGGCACAGCTATCTGGGAGGCAAGGGCTGATTGCTCTATCAAATTCCAGAACTTTAAAGAGGAGATGATTCGGGTTTTTGACCGTTCAGTTTTTGGTGGGGAGGCTTCTAGGGCCCTGGCTTCCTTATGCCAAGGTGAACGGTCCATAACGGATTATTCCATTGAGTTTCGCACTCTTGCTGCCTCTAGTGAGTGGAACGAGCCGGCGCTGCTCGCTCGTTTTCTGGAGGGACTCCACGCAGTGGTTAAGGATGAGATTCTCTCCCGGGAGGTTCCTTCAGATGTGGACTCTTTGATTGCTCTCGCCATCCGCATAGAACGACGGGTAGATCTTCGTCACCGGGCTCGTGGAAGAGAGCTCGCATCAACGGTGTTTCCCTGCTCCGCATCGCAACCATCTCCCTCCTCTGGCTTTGAGACTGAGCCCATGCAGCTGGGAGGGATTCGCATCTCGAATAAGGAGAGGGAACGGAGGATCACCAACCGCCTGTGCCTCTATTGCGGAGTTGCTGGACATTTTGTTAATTCATGTCCAGTAAGAGGCCAGAGCCCATCAGTAAGCGGAGGGCTACTGGTGAGCGCTACTACTCAGTCCTCTTCATCTAGATCTTGTACTACTATGTCGGTCCATCTACGCTGGACCGGTTCGGGTGCTACATGCAGTGCCTTGATTGACTCTGGGGCTGAGGGTTGTTTCATGGACGAAGCATGGGTTCGGAAACATAACATTCCTTTCAGACCATTAGACAAGCCTACGCCCATGTTTGCCTTAGATGGTAGTCATCTTCCCAGTATCAAATTTGAGACACTACCTTTAACTCTCACAGTATCTGGTAACCACAGTGAGACTATTTCTTTTTGATTTTCCGTTCACCGTTTACACCTGTTGTTTTGGGTCATCCCTGGCTAGTATGTCATAATCCTTCTATTAATTGGTCTAGTAATTCTATCCTATCCTGGAACGTTTCTTGTCATGTGAAGTGTTTAATGTCTGCCATCCCTCCCGTTTCTTCTCTCCCTACTTCTCAGGAGGAACCTGGCGATTTGACAGGAGTGCCGGAGGAATATCATGATCTGCGCACGGTCTTCAGTCGGTCCCGAGCCAACTCCCTTCCTCCTCACCGGTCGTATGATTGTAGTATTGATCTCCTTCCAGGGACCACGCCTCCTCGAGGTAGACTATACTCTCTGTCGGCTCCCGAACGTAAGGCTCTCGAGGATTATTTGTCTGTGTCTCTTGACGCCGGTACCATAGTGCCTTCTTCTTCTCCGGCCGGGCGGGGTTCTTTTTGTTAAGAAGAAGGACGGTACTCTGCGCCCCTGCGTGGATTATCGAGGGCTGAATGACATAACGGTTAAGAATCGTTATCCGCTTCCCCTTGTGTCATCAGCCTTCGAGATTCTGCAGGGAGCCAGGTGCTTTACTAAGTTGGACCTTCGTAACGCTTACCATCTCGTGCGCATCAGAGAGGGGGACGAGTGGAAAACGGCGTTTAACACTCCGTTAGGGCATTTTGAGTACCGGGTTCTGCCGTTCGGTCTCGCCAATGCGCCAGCTGTTTTTCAGGCATTAGTTAATGATGTTCTGAGAGACATGCTGAACATTTTTGTTTTTGTCTATCTTGACGATATCCTGATTTTTTTTCTCCGTCACTCGAGATTCATGTTCAGCACGTTCGACGTGTTCTACAGCGCCTTTTAGAGAATTGTCTCTACGTAAAGGCTGAGAAGTGCTCTTTTCATGTCTCCTCCGTTACTTTTCTCGGTTCCGTTATTTCCGCTGAAGGCATTCAGATGGATTCCGCTAAGGTCCAAGCTGTCAGTGATTGGCCCGTTCCAAGGTCACGTGTCGAGTTGCAGCGCTTTTTAGGTTTCGCTAATTTCTATCGGCGTTTCATTCGTAATTTCGGTCAAGTTGCTGCCCCTCTCACAGCTCTTACTTCTGTCAAGACGTGTTTTAAGTGGTCCGGTTCCGCCCAGGGGAGCTTTTGATCTTCTAAAAGAACGTTTTACGTCCGCTCCTATCCTCGTTACTCCTGACGTCACTAGACAATTTATTGTCGAGGTTGACGCTTCAGAGGTAGGCGTGGGAGCCATTCTATCCCAGCGCTTCCAGTCTGACGATAAGGTTCATCCTTGCGCTTATTTTTCTCATCGCCTGTCGCCATCTGAGCGCAACTATGATGTGGGTAACCGTGAACTGCTCGCCATCCGCTTAGCCCTAGGCGAATGGCGACAGTGGTTGGAGGGGCGACCGTTCCTTTTGTCGTTTGGACAGACCATAAGAACCTTGAGTACATCCGTTCTGCCAAACGACTTAATGCCCGTCAAGCTCGTTGGGCGTTGTTTTTCGCTCGTTTCGAGTTTGTGATTTCTTACCGTCCGGGTAGCAAGAACACCAAGCCTGATGCCTTATCCCGTCTGTTTAGTTCTTCTGTGGCTTCTACTGATCTCGAGGGGATTCTTCCTTATGGGCGTGTTGTCGGGTTGACAGTCTGGGGAATTGAAAGACAGGTTAAGCAAGCACTCACGCACACTGCGTCGCCGCGCGCTTGTCCTAGTAACCTCCTTTTCGTTCCTGTTTCCACTCGTCTGGCTGTTCTTCAGTGGGCTCACTCTGCCAAGTTAGCTGGTCATCCCGGTGTTCGAGGCACTCTTGCGTCTATTCGCCAGCGCTTTTGGTGGCCGACTCAGGAGCGTGACACGCGCCGTTTCGTGGCTGCGTGTTCAGACTGCGCGCAGAAGAAGTCTGGTAATTTTTTTTTCTGCTTCTGCTCCTGGTCTTGCTGGGTCTCAGTCTGTTCCCTGCCATCGCATCTCTCCTGTTCTTGTCCCTGCCCTTGCTGTGTCTCAGTCTGTCCCTAGTTCTCATTTTTTTTTTTTAGAGTAGTACCCTAGTTTCCCTTTTTATCGTTTTTCGTTACGGTCCTGAGGAGAGGAGTTGGGTTCTTTCTCGGGACGTGCTGGACCGTTTGATCTATGATTTCCTCCGTTGCTGCCAGTGTTCCTCCTCGAGAGCGCCAGGAGGCGCTCGGTGAGTGGGGGGGTACTGTCATGTTTGTCATTTATTATCATGTCTTGTCCCTGTGCTCCCCATGCTATTCGTTTCCCTCTGCTGGTCTTATTTGGTTCTTTCCCTCCTATCCCTCTCTCTCCCCCTCCCTCTCTCACTCTCTCGCTCTCTCTTCTCTCTATCGTTCCGTTCCTGCTCCCAGCTGTTCCTATTCCCTAATCATCATTTAGTCTTCCCACACCTGTTCCCGATCCTTTCCCCTGATTAGAGTCCCTATTTATTCCTTTGTGTTCCGTTCCTGTGCCGTCGGTTCCTCGTATTGTATTCACCATGCTGTGATTGCGTTTCGCCCTGTCCTGTCGTGTTTTTGCCGTGATTGTGTATCACCCTGTCCTGTCGTGTTTTGTGCCTTCATCAGACGCTGCGTGTGAGCAGGTGTCTCAGTCGACTACGGCCTGCGCCTACCCGAAGCGACCTGCAGTCTGTGGCCGCTTCTCCAGTTGTTTTCCCCTCTACAATCTAGAGGATTTCTGTTATTCCGTTTTGAACATTAATAAACTCTG
>NW_025744483.1:0-10030 GCF_021184085.1 Oncorhynchus gorbuscha | reverse complement strand
CCGATTGTCATGTTTGTCATTTATTATCATGTCTTGTCCCTGTGCTCCCCATTCTGTTCGTTTCCCTCTGCTGGTCTTATTGGGTTCTTTCCCTCTTTCTATCCCTCTCTCTCCCCTCCCTCTCACTCTCTCGCTTCTTCTCTCTATCGTTCGTTCCTGCTCCCAGCTGTTCCTATTCCTAATCATCATTTAGTCTTCCCACACCTGTTCCGATCCTTTCCCCTGATTAGAGTCCCTATTTATTCCTTTGTGTTCCGTTCCTGTCCCGTCGGTTCCTTGTTTAGTATTCACCATGCTGTGATTTAGTGTTTCGCCTGTCCTGTCGTGTTTTTGCTGTGATTGTGTATCGCCCTGTCCTGTAGTGTTTTTGCCTTCATCAGATGCTGCGTGTGAGCAGGTGTCTCTGTCAACTACGGCCTGCGCTGAAGCGACCTGCAGTCTGTGGCCGCTTCTCCAGTTATTCCCCTCTACAGACTAGAGGATTTTTGTTATTCCCTGTTTGGACTTAAATAAACTCTGTTTCTGTTAAGTCGCTTTTGGGTCCTCTTTCACCTGCATGACACCGATTTTCATCCGAAAAGTTTATTTAAAAAAAAAAAATGTACATGTAAAAGTGCAATTTCCGCATGTGAGGTGAAAACATGTTTATTCTCCTCACATGTGAACTCTATGTCGAACACATGTGAACTCTATGTCGAACACATGTGAACTCTATGTCGAACACATGTGAACTCTATGTCGAACACATGTGAACTCTATGTCGAACACATGTGAACTCTATGTCGAACACATGTGAACTCTGTGTCGAACACATGTGAACTCTATGTCGAACACATGTGAACTCTATGTCGAACACATGTGAACGACTGACCTCATGTGTCTCTTATTTCTTCCATGGAAAAATGTCAGCTCAATTTCAGCTTCATATTTTTTTGTTGTTAAAGGAAAGCAATGAAATGGTATGGGGGTTTTTAAGGTCAGTGGTTCGCTGTTGAGCTAAAACGTGTCGTTAAAAAAAAGGTGGAAAAATCTTTCACCTATGACCATATTTGACAAAAATCCCTTAGTACGGACTTAGCAATTACATCCCCAGATTGGATTTGAACTCACAACCTCTGGATTTGGGGTACAGCTGTTATTGCTGCTGCGTCACAAACTGTGTAGCATTCTAAGAAGTCACATACACATTCATTACCTACCTATAATACATCTCTGCACACAGGAAAAATAGTGCCATCTGAACTGCTATCTTAGCTACGGAGGACCGAGCTCGCCCCAATTCTCATCGACAGGGCCGGGGTGGAGCAGGTTGAGAGCTTCAAGTTCCTTGGTGTCCACATCACCAACAAACTAACATGGTCCAAGCACACCAAGACAGTCGTGAAGAAGGCACGACAAAACCTATTTCCCCTTAGGAGTCTGAAAAGATTTGGCTTGAGTCCTCTGATCCTCAAAAAAGTTCTACAGCTGCACCATCGAGAGCATCCTGACGGGTTGCATCACTGCCTGGTATGGCAAATGCTCAGCCTCTGACCGCAAGGCACTACAGAGGGTAGTGCGAACTGCCCAGTACATCACTGGGGCCAAACTCCCTGCCATCCAGGACCTCTATACCAGGCGGTGTCAGAGGAAGGCCCTTAAAATTGTCAAAGACTCCAGCCACCTAGTCATAGACTGTTATCTCTGGTACCACACGGCAAGTGGTCCCGGAGTGCCAAGTCTAGGTCAAGAGGCTTCTAAACAGCTTCTATCCTCAAGCCATAAGACTCCTGAACATCTAATCAAATGGCTACCCAGACTATTTGGATTGACACCCCCCCCTCCTCTTTATTTTACGCTGCTGCTAATCTCTGTTATTACCTATGCATAGTCACTTTAATAACTCTACCTAAATGTACATATTAGCTAAATTACCTTGACTAACCGGTGCCCCTGCACATTGACTCTGTACAGGCACCCCCTGTATATAGTCTCGCTATTGTTATTTTACTGCTGCTCTTTAATTATTTGTTACTTTTATTATTATTTTGGGGGTATTTTTCTTAAAACTGCATTGTTGGTTAAGGACTTTGCAAGTAAGCATTTCACTGTAAGGTCTACTACACCTGTTGAATTCAGCGCATGTGACAAATACAATTTGATTTGATTTATCAGTTTATCTGACTATTCTCTCTCATCATTGATTTTATTTATTTATTATTTCAGTAATTTGAGGGTTTTCTGTATAGTTGTCTACTGTAGGTGAGACATTTACTTTAGAGATTTACTGAGATTTACTTTATAGTCCAGTGTTGGAATACAGGTGAAATCAGTCATTGACACAGACATGGTGGAGTAGCAGGAAGATAGTAATGCCATGAACTAAGAGGTTGTGAGTTCAAATCCCAGGTGAGGACCTAATGAATAATAATTACTGTATAAATAAACATACACCATGTTATCAAAGTGTGTCAAATATCTAAGTGGAAAACACTGCAGTTTGTCACATTCCGGGGACATCCTGTCCTGTTTGCAGGGCATCATGTGAAACTTTGAATCCACATGTGAAAGGTTATGGGATCATGTGAAATAGCATCACATGTGAAGTGTTCTAAAACAACATGATTTCACATGACTTCACATGTGCAATAGAATTTTGCACGTGCAAAACATGGAACTTTCACAAGTGAAGTCATCCAGACAACACTAGTACAACAACACAAAGCACGAGTGTGTGTGTGTATGTACAGTATGTGTGTGTGCATATTCGGTGTGCGTGTGTGTTTATGTGTGTATATATCTATGTCTAACCTCTGGCTGTGTGCGGAGGTGTCCAGCGCCCTGCGCGTGGGTGTTGGGAGCCCTGCTCCGTCACACTCAGCACCTCCAGGCTCTTCCTCTCCGGCCGGCACCGGCCATGACGGGTCAGCATGGGAGAGTCCACCCGCTTCCTAGGGGATCTGCTGGGAGACCTTAGAAAGGTTAGAACCAGGTCTCAGAGGTACACAGAAAGGTTAAAGCACCTCTAACCTACGTTAATTTAAAGCACTGGTGCATCAAAACACAAATATGTCGGGAGGTTTTGACATGCTGACGTGTCGGACAAAGAAACCGCAGACCTACAGGACTTTTATTTTGAAACAGACTCGCCAGATGTTGCTTACTGTCACTACCTTCACAGATACCTATCAGTAAGTCAGGGTTGGCTAGAAATAGAATGTTCCAAATTATTTCTTAGAATGCTAGGCTAGAATAGAATATGAATCGAATGTCTCTGGGAGAGATCAGAGTGTCCAATAAGTGTCGGTTAGGTTGTTGATTCTTTCTAATATATGTTGTCTAATGTTGTCTAAAGGTTTTCTTTCAACCTATGCTGTCTAAAGGTTTTCTTTCCAACCTATGCTGTCTAAAGGTTTTCTTTCTAACCTATGCTGTCTAAAGGTTTTCTTTCTAACCTATATACGTTCCTGGGCGGCAGGTCTTCATCCTCACAGCTGGGGTAACGCTCTTTCCTGTCCAAGAGGAGGTAGTAGATCATCTTCTCCTGGTTGTCTCTGAGAAAACGAGAGAGAGTGAGTGAGTGAGTGAGTGAGTGAGTGAGAGAGTGAGTGAGTGAGTGAGTGAGTGGTGGTGGTGGTGAGTGAGTGAGTGGTGGTGAGTGGTGAGGTGAGTGAGTGAGTGAGTGAGTGAGTGAGTGAGTGAGTGTGAGAGTGAGTGAGTGAGTGAGTGAGAGAGAGAGAGAGAGAGAGAGAGAGAGAGAGAGAGAGAGAGAATGAGAGAGAATGAGAGAGAAATGAGAGAGAATGAGAGAGAGTGAGAGAGAGAATGAGAGAGTGAGAGATAGAAAGAGAGAGAGAGAATGAGAGAGAGTGAGAGAGATAGAAAGAGAGACAGAGAGAGAGAGAGAATGATGAGAGAGAGAGAGAGAGAGAGAGAGAGAGAATGAGAGAGAGTGACAGAGAGAGAATGAGAGAGAGAGAGAGAGAGAGAGAGAAAGTAAGAAGAAAGAAAATGAGAGAGAGTGAGAGAGAGTGAGTGAGAAGAGACAGAAAGAAAGAAAGAAAGAAAGAAAGAAAGAAAGAAAGAAAGAAAGAGAAGGAAGAGAGAATGAGAGAGAGTGAGAGAGAGAGAAAGAAAGAAAGAGAAGAGAGAGAGAGAGAATGAGAGAGAGAGAGAGAGAGAGAGAGAGAGAGAGAGAGAGAGAGAGAGAGAGAGAGAGAGAGAGAGAGAGAGAGAAGGAGAGAGAGAGAGAGAGAAAAGAGACATTCAGGGATTGATAAAAGATGTTTAAATCAGAGCATAATGTGAGAGTTGGCGGGACAACAGCAAGGAGAAAGAGCCATTGTTTATATCTGTGGTCGTGTTAATGCTTTGCCAGAGTGATGTAACATTTGACATGCCAAAAAAGCAGATTGGTCAGTCAATAGAGAGAGAGAGAGATTGTCTCTTTTTGCTGGAATATCACAATCAGTCCCCCTGTCCCAATTTCTTTATTAATTTTACCTTTATGTAAACTAGGCAAGTTCTTATTTTCAATGACTGCCAAGGAACAGTGGGTTAACGACCTGTTCAGGGGCAGAATGACAGATTTGTACCTTGTCAGCTCGGGGGTTTGAACTTGCAACCTTCCAGTTACTCGTCCAACGCTCTAACCACTAGGCTACCCTGCTGTCCCAATACTGTCCCAATACTCCACAAAGTCCTATTTCCTGGGTTGGATTACCTTTAGTTCTCCAGAGAGAGACGGAGAGAAAAATACTAGGATAGAGAAAGGCAGGAAAACACTAGATGGGAGAAGGGGAGCGAGAGATATAGAGAGAGGCTAGTAAGGAGGAGCAGAGTGAGAGAAACAGAGAGATAGAGAATGTTGAATGGAATTGACAGAGAGAGATAGAGAGCGAAAGAGAGCACGAGCGAGAGGAAGAGAGAGCGAGAGAGAGAGAGAGATCAATAGTTCATTTCCACAGCAACCAGTGAACGGTGACACTACAGGGCCACATCAAGGGACACTCACACTGGAGGTCCCGGGTCAGCTTTCCCGGTCGCTAAAAGCAGCCCAGATAGTACTCACTCCTCACACTGCAGGTCCTGGGTCAGTTTCCCCGGTCTCTGAAGCAGCCCAGCGAGTGCATGCTGTCCAGCACATCGGGGTCCAGCTCGGTCAGCGGCACGATCCTCTTCACACACACGCCTGGGAGGTGGCTGCTCCGGGCACGGCTAGTTACGACCACCACTGGCAGGGGAGAGATACGGAGAGGGGGAAAAGCGAGGATAGAGAGAAAAGACAGACGACGGGGAGAGAGGTCGGATGAGTAGAGAGTTCGAGAAAACGGCCACATACCCACGAGCAACATGTCGAACTATTCAACTGACTGTCTTGGTTTTAGTCTTCTGTTCGGAGAAAAGAAGACAATGATTGAAGTTATGAGAGAAAACAGAGTACAACGGGTGAGTGTACTTACAGATACCAGGAGTGTTTTTGTATGGCTTCTAGCTGTAAAAGAACACAGACGCAGCCAGTTAGTTACCCACACAGTACTCCTACTACGTCTAGTCAGTACCGTGAGTCTCTCTCCTCCCCTCTCCTACTACGTCTAGTCAGTACCGTGAGTCTCTCTCCTCCCCTCTCCTATTACGTCTAGTCAGTACCGTGAGTCTCTCTCCTCCCCTCTCCTACTACGTCTAGTCAGTACCGTGAGTCTCTCTCTCTCCCCTCTCCTACTACGTCTAGTCAGTACCGTGAGTCTCTCTCCCTCTCCTACTACGTCTAGTCAGTACCGTGAGTCTCTCTCCTCCCCTCTCCTACTACGTCTAGTCAGTACCGTGAGTCTCTCTCCTCCCCTCTCCTACTACGTCTAGTCAGTACCGTGAGTCTCTCTCCTCCCCTCTCCTACTACGTCCTAGTCAGTACCGTGGAGTCTCTGTCTACCCCTCTCCTACTACGTCTAGTCAGTACCGTGAGTCTCTGTCTACCCCTCTCCTACCACGTCTTGTCAGTACCGTGAGTCTCTCTCCTCCTCTCCTACTACGTCTAGTCAGTACCTTGAGTCTCCTGTCTACCCCTATCCTAGTAGGTCTAGTCAGTACCGTGAGTCTCTCTCCTCCTCTCCTACTACGTCTAGTCAGTACCGTGAGTCTCTGTCTGCCCCTCTCCTACTACGTCTAGTCAGTACCGTGAGTCTCTCTCCTCCCCTCTCCTACTACGTCTAGTCAGTACCGTGAGTCTCTGTCTGCTCTTCTCCTACTACGTCTAGTCAGTACATTGAGTCTCTCTCTCCTCCCTCTCCTACTACGTCTGAAGTCAGTACCGTGAGTCTCTCTCCTCCTCTCCTACTAAAACGTCTAGTCAGTACCGTGAGTCTCTCTCTCCCCCTCTCCTACTACGTCTAGTCAGTACCGTGAGTCTCCTCTCTACCCCTCTCCTACTAGGTCTAGTCAGTACCGTGAGTCTCTCTCCTCCCCTCTCCTACTCGTCTAGTCAGTACCGTGAGTCTCTCTCCCCTCTCCCCTACTACATCTAGTCAGTGCCGTGAGTCTCACCTCCCTCTCCTACTAGGTCTAATTCAGTACCGTGATTCTCTCTCCTCCCCTCTCCTACTCACGTCTGAGTCAGTACCGTGATCTCTCTCCTCCCCTCTCCTACTACGTCTAGTCAGTACCGTGAGTCTCTCTCCTCCCCTCTCCTACTACGTCTGGTCAGTACCGTGAGTCTCTCTCCTCCCCTCTCCTACTACGTCTAGTCAGTACCGTGAGTCTCTGTCTACCCCTCTCCTACTAGGTCTAGTCAGTACCGTGAGTCTCTCTCCTCCCTCTTTCTACTACGACTAGTCAGTACCGTGAGTCTCTCTCTACCCTCTCTCCTCCCCTACTATGTCCTAGTCAGTTACCGTGGACTGTGTCTACCCCTCTCCTCCACCACTACGTCTAGTCAGTACCGTGAGTCTCTCTACCCCTCTCCTCCCCTCCTACTATGTCTAGTCAGTACCGTGAGTCTCTGTCTACCTCTCCTCCCCTACTACGTCTGTAGTCAGTACCGTGAGTCTCTCTCTACCCCTCTCCTCCCCTCTCCTACTACGTCTAGTCAGTACCGTGAGTCTCTCTCTACCCTCTCATCCCCTACTAGGTCTAGTCAGTACCGTGAGTCTCCTCTCCTCCCCTCTCCTACTACGTCTAGTCAGTACCGTGAGTCTCTCTCTCCCCTCTCCTACTAAAGTCTAGTCAGTACCGTGAGACTGTGTCTACCCCTCTCCTCCACCACTACGTCTAGTCAGTACCGTGAGTCTCTCTCTACCCTCTGCCCCTCTCCTACTACGTCTAGTCAGTACCGTGAGTCTCTGTCTACACCTCTCCTCCACCACTACGTCTAGTCGGTACCGTGAGTCTCTCTCTGCCCCTCTCTCCCCTCTCCTACTACGTCTAGTCAGTACCGTGAGTCTCTCTCTCCCCTCTCCTACTACGTCTAGTCAGTACCGTGAGTCTCTCTCTACCCCTCTCCTACTACGTCTAGTCAGTACCGTGAGTCTCTGTCTACACCTCTCCTCCCTACTACGTCTAGTCAGTACCGTGAGTCTCTCTCTGCCCCTCTACTCCCCTCTCCTACGACGTCTAGTCAGTACCGTGAGTCTCTCTCCTCCCCTCTCCTACTACGTCTAGTCAGTACCGTGGTCTCTGTCTACCCCTCTCCTACTACGTCTAGTCAGTACCGTGAGTCTCTGTCTACCCCTCTCCTACTACGTCTTGTCAGTACCGTGAGTCTCTCTCCTGCCCTCTCCTACTATGTCTAGTCAGTACCGTTAGTCTCTCTCCTCCCTCTCCTACTACGTCTAGTCAGTACCGTGAGTCTCTCTCCTCCCCTCTCTACTACATCTAGTCAGTACCGTGAGTCTCTCCCTCCCTCTCCCTACTACGTCTAGTCAGTACCGTGAGTCTCTCTCCTCCCCTCTCCTACTACGTCCTGTCAGTACCGTGAGTCTCTCTCCTCCCCTCTCCTACTACGTCTAGTCAGTACCGTAGTCTCTCTCCCTCCTCTCCTCACTACGTCCAGTCAGTACCGTGAGTCTCTCTCCTCCCCTCTCCTACTACGTCTAGTCAGTACCGTGAGTCTCTCTCCTCCCCTCTCCTACTACGTCTAGTCAGTACCGTGAGTCTCTCTCCTCCCCTCTCCTACTACGTCTAGTCAGTACCGTGAGTCTGTGTCTACCCCTCTCCTACTAGGTCTAGTCAGTACCGTGAGTCTCTCTCCTCCCCTCTCCTACTACGTCTAGTCAGTACCGTGAGTCTCTGTCTACCCCTCTCCTACTACGTCTAGTCAGTACTGTGAGTCTCTCTCCTCCCCTCTCCTACTACGTCTAGTCAGTACCGTGAGTCTCTCTCCTCCCCTCTCCTACTACGTCTAGTCAGTACCGTGAGTCTCTCTCCTCCCCTCCCCTCCTACTACGTCTAGTCAGTACCGTGAGTCTCTCTCCTCCCCTCTCCTACTACGTCTAGTCAGTACCGTGAGTCTCTCTCCTCCCCTCTCCTACTACGTCTAGTCAGTACCGTGAGTCTCTCTCCTCCCCTCTCCTACTACGTCTAGTCAGTACCGTGAGTCTCTCTCCTCCCCTCTCCTACTACGTCTAGTCAGTACCGTGAGTCTCTCTCCTCCCCTCTCCTACTACGTCTAGTCAGTACCGTGAGTCTCTCTCCTCCCCTCTCCTACTACGTCTAGTCAGTACCGTGAGTCTGTGTCTACCCCTCTCCTACTAGGTCTAGTCAGTACCGTGAGTCTCTCTCCTCCCCTCTCCTACTACGTCTAGTCAGTACCGTGAGTCTCTGTCTACCCCTCTCCTACTACGTCTAGTCAGTACCGTGAGTCTCTCTCCTCCCCTCTCCTACTACGTCTAGTCAGTACCGTGAGTCTCTCTCCTCCCCTCTCCTACTACGTCTAGTCAGTACCGTGAGTCTCTCTCCTCCCCTCCTACTACGTCTAGTCAGTACCGTGAGTCTCTCTCCTCCCCTCTCCTACTACGTCTAGTCAGTACCGTGAGTCTCTCTCTACACCTCTCATCCCCTACTAGGTCTAGTCAGTACCGTGAGTCTCTCTCCTCCCCTCTCCTACTACGTCTAGTCAGTACCGTGAGTCTCTCTCCTCCCCTCTCCTACTACGTCTAGTCAGTACCGTGAGTCTCTCTCCTCCCCTCTCCTACTACGTCTAGTCAGTACCGTGAGTCTCTCTCCTCCCCTCTCCTACTACGTCCAGTCAGTACCGTGAGTCTCTCTCCTCCCCTCTCCTACTACGTCTAGTCAGTACCGTGAGTCTCTCTCCTCCCCTCTCCTACTACGTCTAGTCAGTACCGTGAGTCTCTCTCCTCCCCTCTCCTACTACGTCTAGTCAGTACCGTGAGTCTGTGTCTACCCCTCTCCTACTAGGTCTAGTCAGTACCGTGAGTCTCTCTCCTCCCCTCTCCTACTACGTCTAGTCAGTACCGTGAGTCTGTGTCTACCCCTCTCCTACTAGGTCTAGTCAGTACCGTGAGTCTCTCTCCTCCCCTCTCCTACTACGTCTAGTCAGTACCGTGAGTCTCTCTCCTCCCCTCTCCTACTACGTCTAGTCAGTACCGTGAGTCTCTCTCCTCCCCTCTCCTACTACGTCTAGTCAGTACCGTGAGTCTCTCTCCTCCCCTCTCCTACTACGTCTAGTCAGTACCGTGAGTCTCTCTCCTCCCCTCCTACTACGTCTAGTCAGTACCGTGAGTCTCTCTCCTCCCCTCTCCTACTACGTCTAGTCAGTACCGTGAGTCTCTCTCTACACCTCTCATCCCCTACTAGGTCTAGTCAGTACCGTGAGTCTCTCTCCTCCCCTCTCCTACTACGTCTAGTCAGTACCGTGAGTCTCTCTCCTCCCCTCTCCTACTACGTCTAGTCAGTACCGTGAGTCTCTCTCCTCCCCTCTCCTACTACGTCTAGTCAGTACCGTGAGTCTCTCTCCTCCCCTCTCCTACTACGTCCAGTCAGTACCGTGAGTCTCTCTCTCCCTCTCCTACTACGTCTAGTCAGTACCGTGAGTCTCTCT
>NW_025744482.1:0-10032 GCF_021184085.1 Oncorhynchus gorbuscha | reverse complement strand
TATAGGATATATCATCCCACAACTGTCCCAAAGTCTGTTTTGGAATATTTATTCATCGCACAGAATGATAAGCTGACCAATATAATGTAAACCTTTCTACTTTGAACAAAAGTAGATTGACATAGGCTAGGGATTTTAGTGTTTGTTAGGCTACTCGTCTTGTTGGATGAGGAAAATTAAATGTGGACAGTTCTTCTAACATCTGTTGCATCCCCGATTTTGTCTGTCTTCACTTGTGCTCTGGAGCTTCAAGGCCTGCAAGTATGACCCAAACACTTGACATGCATTAGCTAAAGGCTTCCCATCAAAATATCATCATATATTATGAAAACATTTTATGATATTCGGCCCCTTCGTCTATGATTGGTCAAAAGTAGGGATTTAAGGATAGGTTTTTGTCATTCAAGGAGAGATGACTAATTTTCATGCTAATGTTTTGACTTGAGAAATACTGCACCAACCATCTTAGTTAGATGTCAAATTGTGCAACTAATAGCGCTTCAGAAAGAGTCAACACAGGAAATCTGTATTTAATTTGATCTTAGATTTGTTTATTTTATCTTTATTTAACTAGGCAAGTCAGTTAAGTACAAATTCTTATTTTCAATGATGGCCTAGGAACAGTGGGTTAACTGCCTTGTTCAGGGGCAGAATGACAGCATGTCAACTCAGTGATTTGAACTCACAACCTTTTGGTTACTAGTCCAACACTCTAACCACTAGGCTACACTGCCACCCTAGATTAATTCTGACTATCTTCAGGAAGCTACAGTATTGCCACTTTTTTTCACATTTTTCAAGCGACGGTCTTTAAAGGGAGTATGCGAGGCACAAACGTTCAATTCGCCTAGCCTTGTTCTGCTAGCCTTGTTCTGTTTTTTATTTATTTTTAGAATCCGCCTTAGCTACTCCTCCTGGGGTCCAGGTTTGTCTTTTTAAAATAATCTTTATTCATTATGAAATTGTGAAAAATAAGAATAACACTCCTCCCTTGAGGTCAAGGACAGCGCTTTTGGTAATTGATTGCAGGAAAGGGCTACTATATCAGAATACAGTTACTTAAAGTGATTTTTGTAGTCATTACTCACACTGATAGAGTCAAACTCATTCCAGGGAGGGGGCATAGTGTTTGCTGGTTTTGTCTTTCGATGATAACCTAGACACCCAGGTGAGGGGATGTTAAGGGAATTTTTATCTATAATGACTAATTATGTATACATTTCAATCAGGATGAATTAAAGGACTATTATGTTACTGTACATGTATGAATTTTCTCTCTTGCTCCCATTCCTAATTGTATATAATGAGTCAGGAGTTTAGAACAATGCCTTGGTACAAATGAATGAACTATCTCCAGACTGTCTAGAATGCTTATCTACACTGACTGACCTTGGCTCTAGGCGAGGAGGGAAGGCTTGAGAACTATAGGGCCTTTCTACCAGTGTCAAGGAGAGACGGAACATTGAGAAAACGCTGATGTCATTTTCAGTTTATAACCCATGGTAAAATGTGTATGAACTCAGTACTCTCTTGAAATAAAGGCTGTTACTTTACTTTTAAGACCGGGGCTCTGTCCATTCTTATAAAATAAGGGTCTTACAAACCCTTATGCATTGACAGAGTGTTTAATTTGATTGGGAATTAAAACAGAGGAATTAAATTCCTTCAACAGGGGATGAACTCTGGAGCTCTGTAAGAGTGACCATCGGGTTCTTGGTCAACTCCCTGACCAAAGCTCTTCTCCCACGATTGCTCAGTCTGGCCAGGCGGCCATCTCTAGGAAGAGTCTTGGTGGTTCCAAACTTCTTCCATTTAAAAATGTTGGAGGCCTCTGTGTTCTTGTGGACCTTCAATGCTGCAGACATTTTTTGATACCCTTCCCCAGATCTGTCCCTCGACACAATCCTGTCTCAGAGCTCTACGGGCAGTTCCTTCGAAAACATGGCTTTGTTTTTTTCTGACATGCACTGTTAACTATGGGACCATATATATAGACAGGTGTGTGCCTTTCCAATTCATGTCCAATCATTTTCATTTGCCACAGGTGGTCACCAATCTAGTTGTAGAAACATCTCAAGGATGATTCATGGAAACAGGATGCACCTGAGCTCAATTTTGAGTATCATAACAAGGAGTCTGAATACTGAAGTATATAAAGTTTTTTAATCATTTAAAATGTGCTAAAAACATTCTCAACCTGTTTTCGCTTTGTCATTGTATTGTGTAGATTCATGAGATTACTTTTTAAAATACATTTTCGAATAAAGCTGTAATGTAACAAAATCGGGAAACAGTGAGGGGTCTGAATACTTTCTGAATGCCCTGTCGACACTAGGCTTTACTTATTAAGGATAGTGGTAGGTCATCAGTAAAAATGTAAAACAGTAAAGAACCAGGACAGCTGCCTTGAGATATACCACACTCTACTTGGTTTACATTAGAAAAGATTCTATGAAAGAAAACGCCCTGGGTTCTGTTAGATAAGTGGCTTTCAATCGTCCTTAATGAAGTATCCTCCTCAAGTAAGAAGTACTGTTACTTTAATGAAATGTTACTCAAGTAGAAGTACAAATATTGGTGTAAAAAACTACTAAAGTGACAATATAAAGTAGCTCATTTGAAATCAAATCAAACTTCCAAACAGTGCAGTGAAAATGTCAAACCAGCAAACAAATAATAATACAAATGAATCAAATTCACATAATGCTCAGGGTAAAAGGAATTGAGGTAAAATAAAAACGTTGACCTTGATAATTAGATCATTCCGCTAAGGTTAACTGAATGTTGTTACACATTATATTTTCCCTGCATTAAATTGAAAATAGAGAATCATGAACAGTAGGAACTTAGGGCATTTGTTTTATGAGTTGTATAAAGGCACATCTGTTACCTGGGCCCCCATTGCAAAAGAGGTTTCTAACCTCAATGCTCTGAAATTATAAGCCTCTAGTTGTCAGACAGGTTATTTTGCATTTCTAATGAAAGGCATGATGGCATAGGTGTGCCTCGTCACTAGTCTAGTTGACACTAACAAGAGCCCTCTATGGTAAGGGATGGTTTATTTTTCTTTCTCAAACCTGATTTCACTGTTAAGAGTTTTAAACATGTTTGATTTAAAGACGTTCTATTAACAAAACATGCTATGTTCAAAAGTGTATTATTGTTTAGGAGAATGCAGCCATACACCTTTTATACAGTCTATGTCCTCAGATTAATGTTATCTTACTTGAGGACAGTTTACATGCTATTTAAAAAATGTTTTTTAATTAACCTTTATTTAACTAGGCAAGTCAGTTAAGAACACATTCTTCAATACAATGACGGCCTACAAGCACTGTTAATAATAGCCTTTAAGATTTCATATTGTTAATGATTGTCATTATTCTGTGCTTGTGCAGTAAAAACTGATAGAAACCTTTCAGAAAAACTGCATGACTCACCATACACTGATTACGGGTGAATTTGATTCAGATGGAACAGATAATAAAGCCATTTTAACATCATAGATTTAGCCTGTGGTAACTTGTTGAAAAGACAACAGCTGGAATGTGGTTTTGACCAATCACCATTCAGGTTTAGAAACACCCGTATAATCAGAGCATAAAGCAACGCATGTGAAATCTTTTCAAGCTGTTCCTTTTTTATATACTTAATGTCTAAAGTTGTGTTTCTTTCTTACAGGACAAACATGTCATCAACAACTTCCAACCGAAGACATCATCTAACTCTGATAGCTGCTCTTGGGGTTTTGTGTTCAGTGGTACTATTTTTTGTTTACTTTAAACCCTCATCTACTGCATGTTCATCTCGGTTGGAGGATTTGCCATTTTTGGCAAAGGGAGATGTTTCCTCACCTACCAAAAAGCCTGTGGAAAAGCCACTTGTGTTGCTCTGGTTCTGGCCACTGGGTGTGAGATGGAATTTTTCGTTCTGCCAAACCCATTTCAACATTGATAGCTGTGTTCTGACAGATGACAGATCCCTTTATGACAAAGCAGACGGAGTGGTTATTTTTCACCAAGACATCAGCTGGGACCTGAAGAACCTTCCTCAGTCTCCTCGTCCACATTTTCAGAAATGGATCTGGTTTCAATTGGAATCACCAACAAATACTGCCAGAAAACCAGGTGTGGAAAACCTCTTTAACCTCACTTTGGGCTATAGACGAGATGCTGACATCACAGTGCGAAATGAATTGACAACCGTGAAGAATGGAAAAGACAGTGAGTTTGTGCTGCCCAAGAAGGATAAATTGGTTTGTTGGATTGTGAGCAACAACAATCCTGCAACTGGGACAGGAACCAGAGCAAAGTACTATCAAGAGCTGGTCAAACACATTAAGATACATCTTTTTGGTTCTGCTTTTACAGGGAGTCGTTTGAAGTATGAGGACTATTACTCAACCCTTGCTAGCTGTAAATTCTACCTTTCATTTGAGAATTCAATCCACAGAGACTACATCACAGAAAAGGTGAACGGACCACTTGTAGCAGGAACCGTACCAGTAGTCTTGGGCCCACCCAGAGAGAACTATGAAAAGTTTTTCCCAGCTGATTCTTTCATTCATGTAAATGACTTTACTAATGCAAAGGCACTGGCTGACTTCCTTCTTCAATTGGACAAGAATGATGAGATGTATGTAAGTTACTTCACTTGGAGGAGGTACCTTAAGGCCAAGCCCCACCTCCAGAGAATAGAGCAAGAGTTTTCTCAACCTGTTTGTTTAGCCTGTGAATACATGGCAAGAGACAAGGGATATTATAAAGTTTTCCACGACGTTTATGAATGGTACTTTGTTTGAGTGTTTAGCCAACATTTTGTAAGCACAGAAAAGTTCTATTTGGCTTACCTACGTAATTTTGCTTTCTTTTTTTGTATCAATTCAAAGTGTGGTCATTCAAGGTTTTTGGGTCGATTTTAATTTTTTTGTTTTGTATAATAGCCTCAGTTATGAGGTTTACATCTAATTGTTTTATAAGATGAATGAGTGAGGATGATACTGTTTGTGAAATTGTGTAATGTGATTTGGACTGTTTAATCAAAATTCCAATTCCCATTGGAGTTTAACTAAGTCAGATGACCGCTCATGAGCACAGGTCGGGCATCCTGGGACAGGCCCTTTTCTTCTCTTCCGAATAAAACCCCCACCCAGGTTTTCTATCACAAGACCATGTTTCTCTCAATTACGAGGGGACAAAGGTTGCAGAACAGCTTACCTTGATAACGAGAGGGCCAATGTTTGAGACCAAACTGCTGAATATTTTCACCATCCCACGTGGTTAAACTCTTAGACTATCGATACCGACAGAATAAGAACAAGTCTTTGATATTAATTACTAACCTGCAGCTATGAATTCGGTATCATTGAATGCAAAGACCGACAACCGCCAAAACATCTATTCTATAAGGACATGAATGAATGTCACTGAACCTACCATTCTAACCACGACAGAGGGTGGACAGACTCTCCAACAGAAACAAACATTTCAACAGAGATCCCGACAACACACTGAGCGTAAATATATATATATATATTGATTGCAATTATTCCTGAATGAGTGAGCGTTCATGTGCAAAGGATTAGCATTTCAATTGTTATAATTATCAACTTTGTAGTGTCTCATCTCAGGTGACCCCCACTTCCCTTTTTGTCCACCAAGCTGCGATACCGGTTTATCCCACTATGGAAACTCCGTTATCATTTCCTTGTAATTATTTCCTATTTTTTATGCATTTCTGTTAATTACTTAGTTAGTAAATAAATGATTTAAGACAATTGATGTATGGATGACTCATAGTGAAGACTGGGTTCGTGCAGATAATTTACGACGTTTGAAAAAGACTAACGTGAGGTAAAGAAGAATTCATTAATTAGAAGACTATTGGTCAGATACTGTATGAAAATATCTGAAAGTTATATTAGGAAAATTATAACGTTATAATCTGAATATTTTCCTTGGTGCCCCGACTTCCTAGTTAATTACAGGATTGATCAGTTTAATCGCGTAATAATAATTAGTTATTTGATAACGATTCATCTTCAGTTTAATGATGCCAAAGACACGACACAGCTTATGCAAAAGGTTAGTACAGTTTATTCACGAGAACATTCTGAAGTCCATTATACAAAGACATCCATTTTATACCTTGCTTCTTACTTACGCACATACTTCCACACAAACAGTAGATATCCTACTCACATACATACACACAAACAAGTTATATTACAGGTCGAAGAAACATTTTAAACTATGTACAGAATCAATCGTTAGGATGTTTTTAACATATACCTTCAATAAAGTTCCAATTGGACTATTCCTTCTTGTCTTCATGAGCCATGGAACGCAAGTGACTACCATGAGGAATAAGCATGATCAGAAAATGTCTGACTGCCAAAAACCTGACTGATTCTGCTATCATTCACTCCCACAACACCATAGAAGTCTCATTATAATTTATATTAATGGTTGACATCTAGTGGAACCCCTAGGCAGTGCAACATCATATCTCAAGGGGATTTCATTGGGGACTTTGCTTGCCATGTGAGTTCTGTTATACTCACAGACATCACTCAAACAGTTTTAGAAACTTCCGAGTGTTTTCTAAGAAGTTTCTTTCATTTGGTGAATTGCACTTGTTAATGTATGAAAGATACATTTTTCTAAAAAATATTTTTGAATTTCACACGTTGCCTTTTCAGAGGAATTTTGTCGAGGGGTGCCGCTAGGGGCCGCTAGGGGAACCCTTAGCCGTAAGAAAGTTAAAGATTTGACAGATAGGAGTGGCTGAAGAGTCAGCTACCATCCTCAGTAGCTTTCCATCTAAGTTGTCAATGCCAGGAGGTTTTAGTTGGCATTATGGTTCATTGTTTAGCTAGCTAGCCACATGTCTTAACAAAAGACTCCACTATTCAAGTAACCATTTCAAAAGAATGTCATTGCGACAACTGTTGATAAATGTAGCTGGTAAATTCACTCTGGCTATCTGCTCCGATGCCAGAGTGCAGAATAACTGACAAAATTACAAACGCTCTACACCCGTTGAATATGGCCAGTGTCAGTAAACATTGGCAAAAATGCGTAAATTGTTGCCAGCAGCACTGTTGCAGTCACCAATGCTCCGGACAACATAAAAACCGCCTAACCAACTCTGCTAGGGCGGGTAAAAATAGTCACTGAGCTGTTCTTTCATTTGTGTCTGGAACAAGCTAGCCAACGTTAGCCATTTAGCTTGGGTGCTTGACAGCTGCTGTTTGGACAGAATGCTTGGATCAACCATTAAAGAGTTGGGTTGGGTAAAAGCTGAAGAGGGTGTGAACGATGCTGAATGGGTGTAGACAAAGAAGAGCTTTCCAAACCAAATCCTTCAAAGGCCATTTTCACAAAAGTGGGGATACAAGTTTATCAACTTTCAAAGCAGAATTACTTTCCCATTGTTCCTTAACTGTAGTGTATGATATACCATTTTCGAGCTGTCTACTTTTCTCCAATGTAAAAAAACACTATTTCAAAGGTCACTACATAAGACAGAATCGAGCCTGTCGTTCACATATGATTAAAAGTTGGCTAGCTATCGTTAGATAGTTAGCTTCCTTGCTAGCTGATGTTCACTTAGCTTGCCTCATCAATAGCCTGCTTTAATAACAGAAGACCAAATAACTACCTACTTCAATTTCAATATTAAAATCGTTGACCCTTGGCCTACAATGGCCACACCCTGTGAAAATCCCCATCAAAATCTGTCTGTTTGAGCTAGTCTTAGTCTGCAATGGCTGTGTCTCAATCAGCCGCATCCAAAGTGAATACACTTCTGCATCTGTGGTGGAAGGTGGCAGAGCAAGAGCGCTGTTTTTCAGACCAAGAGACATCCCAAAAAGTGGTCTTATGAAAACGTCTGTAGCGAACGAACGGTTTGGTCTACAAACTCTTAACACTCAGCTGAGACTATCATGAATACGATGGTGTTCTCTGTTTTGCTCCAGGGAGCCCACAAGCCTCACAAGACTCGTCTGAAGTCGGTACAGCCTCTTCTACCAACTTCTGTCTGTAGTTACATTTACATTTTTTTTACATTTAAGTCATTTAGCAGACGCTCTTATCCAGAGCGACTTACAAATTGGTGCATTCACCTTATGACATCCAGTGGAACAGCCACTTTACAATAGTGCATCTAAATCTTTTAAGGGGGAGGGGTGTGAAGGATTACTTTATCCTATCCTAGGTATTCCTTAAAGAGGTGGGGTTTCAGGTGTCTCCGGAAGGTGGTGATTGACTCCGCTGTCCTGGCATCGTGAGGGAGTTTGTTCCACCATTGGGGAGCCAGAGCAGCGAACAGTTTTGACTGGGCTGAGCGGGAATTGTACTTCCTCAGTGGTAGGGAGGCGAGCAGGCCAGAGGTGGATGAATGCAGTGCCCTTATTTGGGTGTAGGGCCTGATCAGAGCCTGGAGGTACTGAGGTGCCGTTCCCCTCACAGCTCCGTAGGCAAGCACCATGGTCTTGTAGCGGATGCGAGCTTCAACTGGAAGCCAGTGGAGAGAGCGGAGGAGCGGGGTGACGTGAGAGAACTTGGGAAGGTTGAACACTAGACGGGCTGCAGCGTTCTGGATGAGGTGTAGGGGTTTAATGGCACAGGCAGGGAGCCCAGCCAACAGCGAGTTGCAGTAATCCAGACGGGAGATGACAAGTGCCTGGATTAGGACCTGCGCCGTTTCCTGTGTGAGGCAGGGTCGTACTCTGCGGATGTTGTAGAGCATGAACCTACAGGAACGGGCCACCGCCTTGATGTTAGTTGAGAACGACAGGGTGTTGTCCAGGATCACGCCAAGGTTCTTAGCGCTCTGGGAGGAGGACACAATGGAATTGTCAACCGTGATGGCGAGATCATGGAACGGGCAGTCCTTCCCCGGGAGGAAGAGCAGCTCCGTCTTGCCGAAGTTCAGCTTGAGGTGGTGATCCGTCATCCACACTGATATGTGTGCCAGACATGCAGAGATGCGATTCGCCACCTGGTCATCAGAAGGGGGAAAGGAGAAGATTAATTGTGTGTCGTCTGCATAGCAATGATAGGAGAGACCATGTGAGGTTATGACAGAGCCAAGTGACTTGGTGTATAGCGAGAATAGGAGAGGGCCTAGAACAGAGCCCTGGGGGACACCAGTGGTGAGAGCGCGTGGTGAGGAGACAGATTCTCGCCACGCCACCTGGTAGGAGCGACCTGTCAGGTAGGACGCAATCCAAGCGTGGGCCGCGCCGGAGATGCCCAACTCGGAGAGGGTGGAGAGGAGGATCTGATGGTTCACAGTATCGAAGGCAGCCGATAGGTCTAGAAGGATGAGAGCAGAGGAGAGAGAGTTAGCTTTAGCGGTGCGGAGCGCCTCCGTGATACAGAGAAGAGCAGTCTCAGTTGAATGACTAGTCTTGAAACCTGACTGATTTGGATCAAGAAGGTCATTCTGAGAGAGATAGCGGGAGAGCTGACCAAGGACGGCACGTTCAAGAGTTTTGGAGAGAAAAGAAAGAAGGGATACTGGTCTGTCCAAATGGTTTGTGTTACACACTAATATGACCCCTCAGTGGAAAGCTGAGACTCACAAACAACACGGACTTCAGAACAAACTTTGTTTTTTTTGGCAAATAGCAGTAATGCCAAATTCAATGTTTCATCCCCCAAAAAATATAATATATTTTTATACCTTAAAAATGTCAAATCAAATAGATAAATAATAATATTACCATCTTAAAACAATTCCATATGTTAGCTTAGAACCCTTCCCCCCTCTCTCTCCCAGTTTAGACAGGGCTTTGACTCTAGAGGGTTAATTAGCTAGCTAGTTGGTTAGCTAGTTTCTCTACTGAAAATCTATCGAACTTACCTCTTTATTATTGTCAGACATTGTTCAGCTTTCACTGTCCCCTTTCCCTTTCCCCACTGTCCCAGCCACAACCAGTCTTTCTGTTGAGACCACTCAGATTGAAATTATTGTTATTTTCTGTCCCTTCCTTTTTATGTAGTTTTTTCATGTATAGTGGTT